>NC_087250.1:14161500-14470000 GCF_037042905.1 Lytechinus pictus | reverse complement strand
AAGAGTAGACTTCTAAAGCGCCATTCTGCTCGACTATTATATTCCCTCATTAATTTTAGCACAGAATATTCATATCATTTTTACAGGCCTATATTAATTTCTATAATGGCGTTTTGAATATTATTTTGGGATTTCCTAAAACGGAAGAAAAAGAAAACACAGCAGAATGCATGCGTTGAAATAGAATGTGACTTTAACAAAACAATAGACCTTATGCATATGACGTCAAAATCTCATAGCGCCCTCCCCCTGAGGATATAGGAATACGCGTAAACGGAGGTGTCAAAGATGCACCAACCGCAGATCTCCATTGCATGCAAGACAATGGGCTTCAGCCTCTAAAATGGCGGCGCGATGCATAAGGTCTATTGTATATACACTTACAAAGTGCAGGGCATGAATCATTCACAATTATGACGTCATCAATCGCTATATCTCCCTGGTCCCCGTTTCCTGCGATGCCTTCGAAGAAAACACGTGGAGTGGAAGACGTGGGCGAGATGGCCACGTGACCGTACTGCCAGTTATAGTCCTGCTCCCCAGACCTGGTCCAAAGTGCAAGACCAACTAGGACCAAAAAAGAAGGATTAATTACTTCATTGGTATATTTATTTATTTAGTTCAACTATTTTTGATCATTCATGTGACTGTCATTTTTCGATTGCGTGGAATTGGATTACTTTTTCTTTCTGTGTTGAATTTAGTGATGATAATAACAACAATTGATAATGTTAACAACGATTATAGGAATAATAATTGCGATGATGATAATGATGATGATGAACATGATAATGATAATAATAGTCACTATCACCATCATAACTGTTATCATCACTGATGATAATGATGATGATACTGCTGATAATAATAATGATAATAATAATCTATGATTCAGCCTTCTTTATGCAGGCTAACTCTTCCAGTTTAAAAGAAGGGACACTGGAATTAAAGGGAGCGTTTCACGAAAGAAATGACTGTGCTTCTCGGCCAATCAAAATCAAGGAAACTTATTGTGCAGATCTGAAGATATTGATGAAATGCTTCCCACTTCCCCAGGAGGATGTCTTACTTTATAGCTGTTTAAGCACTGATTATCTTAATTTTATCTTAATGTAATGTTTTAAGCGCTGCATACTGGTATATTGATACAATAATATAAAATGTTGCTTGGTAGGTAGCAGCTTGAATGACCCTTATAAATGGCCGACCGTTTTGCACAGTTCTATTCAACCTCTCTTTAATAATATAGGATATTTATATTCCGCACATATCCACCTTGTTAGGTGCTCAAGGCGCTCCTATATTACCTGGCTAAGCTAGGCGTTCATAGCGCGCTCAGCTTTTTAAGGAATTACTTCCTACCGGTACCCATTTACCTCACCTGGGTTGAGGTAGGTTTAAGGTAGGTGACGGGTCAACTGAACGGCTATTATGTCAGGAAGACAACAAGGGCGTGATTAGGAAATCAATCCATCTCATAATGGGTGCATGGAAACATTCACAAAACTCACAGCCGATTCCTTACCTGGATAACCGGCCATGTCTCCATAGCCAACATTTAGTGTTCCAACGTGTGCTCCGTACATATGATACCAGAAGATGAGACACATGGATGGATTATCGTCGATGACGTCACTGTAAAGGCGCGCTTTCTGCTCCAATTGAGTTGAACTGGTATCGATAGCTACGTAGTGACCTGTGGCAGATAAACGGATTGACCGTGGGTTAAACAGGTTAGTTAATTCATAAAACGAAACCAGTTTCTAACCGACCGATATTCTGCCATTATTGATGACGTGATATCTTAATGTCAGTCTGGACTCCCGTGGCATAAAGGTTTGCAATCAATTGCTAAATGCCAATGAACAATCAACATCATCGTTGTATGAAAATTTTGTTCTATACAGTGACCACGCACCAATCAGAGAGGTTCTTTCATTAAATAATGTTTAAGCTTCAAGCAACCTTAATGATTATTTGGGGCGAGCTTTCGTCCACTCCTGTGGACTTTCTCAAGTTGATTTATCAGCTACAAAGTGTGCTGCCTGTGGTGATCTGTCCCTCCTTGTGTCTTGATCACTGGACCGAACATTGGAGACAATGTATATTCAGACTCTCTATTCAGTACTGGATTAATCCTGTTTATCCACAGTGATTCTGTCATATTTGCAATAGAGTACCGAAGTGATGACGTCACAAAAAAACTGTTTTTTTTTTAAATTTCAGCGTTTTATACCATATTTTGGTAGGGCATGATGCAAACCCCCCACAACCCAAATTTGGTGAGAATCGGTCCATGGGGGCCTGAGATATGACCTCATGAATACATAATTAGCCCCATTGAAGTCAATGTATTATTGGCCTGGTTTAGAACAAGGGACTAATTATGTATTCATGAGGTCATATCTTGGGGACCCATGGACCGATTCTCACAAAAATTGGGCTGTGGTTTTTTTTTTCACCATGCTCTACCAGAATATGGTATAAAAACCCTGAAATGCAGAAAGTGAAAATTGATGACGTCACACTTCGGTACTCTATTGTTACGAGAGCCTGTTTCGTCGGTATTTGGGACTTTTTGCTCCGAGACGAACGGAGTGTTAAAGTCATCAAGAACGCAGCAAATGTATTGAAAATGCCCATCAAATGACAAAAAACAGCTGAGAAGTCTACGTGAAAAAAAATTATTCAGTCCCATCTTTCCGACCTGACGAAAAATTGCAAGGTCATTTGACAATGCGCCTTTTTCCGTTCTTGAACCCTCACGTCACGGAGCGAAAATTTACTATTCCTGTAGCATCAGGAGCGTAGAATTTTACCAACCGTACAATGAAAAAAAAATCAATCAGTGGACGATTTGGGTTTTCATTTGAGTAATATGGCGTCATTTCCCCCTCCCCTCCACCATCCATGAACGACTGCGTACTTTCTCTTACTGTGTCCGGACAGGTTGTGTGTCCGGACGATCAATTTTAGAAAGTCATTTGGAAAAAATTACAAGCGAAGTTTCATCAATTTCTAATACAAAACGTTAGGAAATATTATAGAGAACAAAATAGAAGATGATTATAACTACTGAATTCATAATTTTGGTGTGATCCAAAGACAAAAAAGAAGGCTTCAAAAATATAAAGTGTCCGGTCAACCGACCCCCATCCTATGTGGTCAAATAAAAGACTATACACCTCATAAATATTCACAAAAAGAAAACACGTAATGACACGTAATCTAATGCTGATGTGAACCTTTAGCAGAGTACATGTAGATGTTAATAAGGCAAAAATAAAATTCTGCATAGACCTACGGCGGCTTTCCAAGAGGGTTGTTAGAAAATATAAAAGCCCACCATTTTTATTTTGAGTTGTGTGGTCTGCGGGGGGTCCGGTTCCGACGGTTACCGTGCTACCAGTTTGAATGATCCAATCAAAATCGTCGCTGGTGTCCTGGACCCACGAGCACAAATCGTCCTCCTCAAAGTCGCAATCCCATGGAAGGGGTACGAGTGGAGGCAGTGTAACCATTGCTGACAGAGAGAGATAGGGAGAGTTGTGGTAGAGGAGAGAGTCACAGTTATGTTTAAAAGCGCAAGTCAACCCCGACGAAAGTTTTATCATTTTTAATTTTCACTTAATTTCACAAAATTATGCACATAGCTGGTCGGTATGCAATTACCGTCTGCTTTTAGTGAATGACACACTCTTCTGTTAACAAATTTGTGTATGATATACCCTTTGTGACAAATCCCTACTGGAAAGAACACAGTGTGTTCACAGTGTGGAACACAATGTGAAATAAACTTCACACTGTTACATTTGAACATTTCAACAGTGTAAATCACATATTCACATATCATAGTCCACCATGTGAACACGCTGTGAACAGTCACACTGTCGAGTTTACGGTGTTCACAGTATGGATATAATCTTTACACTGTTGAATTTGAGTATTTTAACAGTGTGAATAATATTTTTACGTAGACCACTATTGTGATTACACTGTGTGACACTGTGGTCTTTCCAGCATGATGATTTTGTATAATTCATAATGAAAAAAAAAAGAAAATGGAAGAAAATACATATTTATTTGAATAGAATGAATAAAACAGGGAAATAGAGAGATAGATAGAGAGAGAGAGAGAGAGGGGGGGGGGGGCAAGTATAAGTGTGGAGCCTACCGTTGTACATGTATTAAAGATCATATTTGACCTGTATAGGTGTTTGGGAATTGTGATAACAAGCGATCAAAGATAATTATAGGTCAAATATCTTATTGACAGACCACCTCAAAATATGGCCTCATTAGTAAAGATTGATTTCAAATATGCAATTCTGCAAACGACTGATCAAGTCGGAGTTGCGTGGTCTATAGTGGTTAGAGCACTGACTCATATTCGCAAGGTTGTGAGTTCGAATCCTCGCTCTGCCATCGTCTCCATTTTGACAGAAAGACACCGAGAGTAATATCTGTCTTCTATATTAAGATCAGTCATCATGCCTGATTAACTTATAATGTTTCCTATGTGGATTGGTTATAAACCAGCTTGTCGTTTGCCAGCAAAAACCTGTCCTTCCGAGTTCCTACGGGAGTTACCATAAATGCATATAGCATTAAATAAGACTATGAAGCATTGCTGTAAGATTTGACAGGGAATATAATGCTTTTATCATAACTATAATTGTATTCATACCTGATTCAAGATCACAGTACCCGATTTCAATTGTGACGTCATCTAATGCTATTGATGACAAAGGGCCGTGCAGCTCACCAGTAAACATGATCTATATAAGTTATTTTGTTAAAACAAAAATTGTAAAATAATTAAAATGTAAAATAATTGCGTGAGTATCAGATTGTTATGATGACAATAACAACAATTGTTGATAAAAATAATGATAATAATAATGATAATAATAATGATAATAGTAATAATAATAATAATGATAATAATAGTAATAATAATGATAATAATAATAATAATTATAGCAACAACAACGGCAACAGAATAAAAAACGATATGAAAACCGATGAAATTCCAGGGGATATCCTGCCCCCCTTGAAAACAGAATAAGAGAGTTTTTGCTCCTCGATGTACGGAGGATTAAAAAAACAATAAATGTATTGAAAATGTCTATCAAGTGACAAAGAACAGCTGGGAGAGGTCTGATGAACCGGAACAGTATACTGTATTTTCGTTCGAAGGTTAGGAGCTGACGAAAGACTCAAATAGGTATGTCGTTTGTCCAGAGTCGGGGGACTAATCTGCTGTTTTGATTCACCAATTTTCGACAGACCTATTCTATGTGAGGGCGTTGTGGTCTAGTGGTTATGACTCTCGTCTTTCAATCTAAGGGACGTGGGTTTGATTCCTAGCCATGGTCTACTTTCCTTCAAGAAATTTACCCACATTGTGCTGCACTCAACCCAGGTGATGTGAATGGGTACCCGGTAGTAAGAAATTCCTCGTATGCTTGAGCGCCTAGGAAGTCGATCTACAGCCGGGATAAAAAATATCAGGGCCCTCTGGGGGAAACAGTTTTCGAAACTGAAGCGGGTACCCTGGTATATGATACCGTTATTATTATTAATATTATTATTTGTCCTTTTCTTGAAGGGTATTTGACGATACACTTTCTCCGTTCTTTAACCATCCTTATGTCGCTGTGTGAAGTTCCACATTAATGTATCCTCCCACAGACAATGGCCTTATTTTACTCACGTGACCTGGGAGGTAGGTCGGTGGTATCCATAATGATTTCTTCTCCCACGCGTTGCCATGGGAACCCGTGATTCTCCATAGCTCCTCATCCACGCCTGTAGATATTCGGACGGAGAGGGCGTCCTCGTCGTCGCCTTGGATGAAATGGATGAAACTGAGGCATGCCCCATTGTCCTGTGTAGGCGGAACTTCGGGGGAGGCTAAAGCCCCTACCTGCGCGCTGCTTGAAGAACTGTCAGTTTTGATTTGCAGATACCAATCTGATGATTAAAAACATTATTAAGGAAATGCGTTTTTAGGGGGAGGGAGAGAGAGAGAGAGAGAGAGAAAGGGGGGGGGGGGTGCAAATGGACAATAGTTGATTCTTCGATTGTATTGAAAATTATATTGGCTTTTTAATGAAGTGGTATTTATTGGCTGCCTGATCGATTAATTGCCGTCATAATGTACAGAAACGACGACCCTAAATGAAATGTCAATATATCACGTTATTGTGCGATTTATTTTTTTTTCTTCATTTTTTTAACCACTCAATAATTTAATCAGGATTATGAAATCAGTCTCTATCCAAACATAATAGCGCCTTTTTTAAAGGGGGGGGGGGGGGTATTATGTGTCTATGGGATAAAGAGACATGTCCATTGTATTGCTTTGCAGGGAAGGGTAAAACTAAAATTAACGAAATAAATATACATATGATATAAACAGCCACCACCTTCAAAAGAGATGCGCTTTCATTAGCTCCCCATGCATTGACGTAATCAGCAAAACGAAAAAAAAAACTGCGGTTGTACGAAGCGAGTAAGGGAAAATCTTGACTTAAAAAAAAAAAAAAATAATTTTTCACCTCTTTTCTTTCAATTTCTTTCTTTTTTATTCTATTTTCCTCTTTTTTTTTTGGGGGGGGGGTTCTTGGCCCCTTGCCCCATCCCATCTGTGCACCAGTGTCTGCACGTTGAAAGTGGTGCCTCAAGCTCTATCTTTTTTCTCGATAGATGAGATACCCACTGGGAAATACAATAATCTAGAC
Source organism: Lytechinus pictus (assembly GCF_037042905.1). Classification (NCBI taxonomy): domain Eukaryota; kingdom Metazoa; phylum Echinodermata; class Echinoidea; order Temnopleuroida; family Toxopneustidae; genus Lytechinus; species Lytechinus pictus. Next base: position 14,463,254 of record NC_087250.1, on the reverse strand, counting down.
ATAATAAACCAACAGAGTCTTCCCCTAATCAAGTAACATGTTTATGTTTATTTATATCCAAGGCCGGTATTCAATTCGATATTTAAGAAAGAATACTGAGTATTTTACTCAGTCATGTCAGTATTTTGCTTAAGTAAAATACTTAATTATCTTTGGTATTCATTCGCATCTTTTGGCTTAGTATCCAAGTCAGATAAACTGCAAGTTATTTGACTCAAACTTTATGAAGTCACAATGGCTATAAGTAAGTATTTGCCTTAATATAAATCTAGTTTGATAAAGTAACTAAATGTGATCTGAATACGAGTTTAAGAATTTTGCTTAGCCAAGTAAAATGCGAAGTAAAATACTCACAAAAGCAATACTTACGATTGAATACCGGCCCTGGAGCATAACATGACAAAATGCACAAATGTCATATAGGCCTTACATAAAAACAACCAATGTCTAGGGATCACCTAAATAATATTATCTTATTTGAAGGCTCTGATTATTGGTCGTTGTTTTACAAATTATTCTGCCTAAGGGCAGTATTAATAAACGTGACAGGAGTTGAATGGTATATATATAAAAAGGGATATGGGAAGACATAATGACCAAAGTGTTCGCCATTAAACAAATATACCATTGATTTTGTGATCATCAATCATTTTTTTTCATGTCAATATGTATCAACAATTGGAGGCATGTCAAAGAGAATATTACATTAACTTAAGCAAAACAACATTCATCAATACATCACGATTGGTATTCTTACTAGTATCTTGGTTCCATTTGCCGGTGTGTTCGGATGGTACTAATCCGCTCGAACGCTTCCAAAATAAATATCCATTCTCCTTATCATTGCGCCATCCACAAATATTAGTCTCAAAATCACAATTAAATCCATGTACGTAGTCCATACATTGCACTGTTATAATTCTTATAGTAAACGCAAATAAAGCAAACAATAAGCCGTTGGTATTCATGTTATTCCTCAATATCTCCCGAGTAAATCGATTAATGATGTTCAGGTGTTAACAATCATTTTCAATGTCACCGAGCCATAGACCTATATATATATGATATTCTTTAATAATCAACTGATTTGAGTGCGAAGTTGATTAGCTAATCAAAGTCACACCACTATCGTATTGATATCAAAGTGCTTAACATTTTTGAAAGAGTAAACAAGAGACTAAAGTTTTGATTTTAGTCACGGGGGGGGGGGGTGCAGCCTTGTCATCTAAAATAAACTCACGGGAACCTGGATTTTGACTGATGCTGTGCGAGCACTGTTGGTACCTTACATGGACCGCCATGGCCGTACAAAAAAAAACCCGGGGAGGGGAGAAATGTTTTTTAGAAGAAAGTCAAAAGCGAGCGAACGGCTTTTTCGTGGTGGCGCTTTTGCATTTTTAAAAGTGAACTTGAAGGATTTCGTGCATACTTTGGTGAATTTTATGAAAATTTTCAGCAAAAAATGTATGTTTTCGAAATTTCGGTGGGGGGGGGGGGGGGGGGGGCGGGGAGCTGCCCCCTGTCTCCCCCCCAACTGCGTACAAAAAATCACCAACTGTGATTTTATACATACCCCCTCCCACTTTTTGCTCAGTGCCCCCCCCCCAAAAAAAAAAAAAAAAAAAAATCAAAAATCAAAAATCAAAAGACGATATTCAATATCCAAATGAAATTTTATCCCGAACTGTCAGGAATAAAACAACTCTGATTTAAGTATTAAATTTTAAAAGGTTGGAGTATAATTAAAGAGAACGTTTTCTGTGCTGATAAGAATATAACCTTTGAATTCCTTTCAGGGGAGTATTTCACAAAACAAATAGTCGGTGATTTCACTGACAATTTTTATAAGCTACTGAATTCATTGCATCTGATTGGTGCATTCAAATACGTCAAGAAAAGTCACTGATACGAGGCTTCAGGAAACACCTCCCGGGTTTAAAAGGTTCGGTTAATCTGTAAAGTTTATTCGGACTATCCGCCAATGGCGTCTAGCACTCTGAATAGTGGATCTGGCGCTATAAAAATCCAACATCTTTATTATTATTATTGTAATTATTAATGTTATATGCCCCTTTTATAACAATAATTAGGAATATATTAAAGAAGTTATTCCGTGCTTTGAATGCAATTAATTGTGTCAGTGCAAGAACATCCTTAACGCCACACTTTCACATGCGCACAAAGACGCCCTTGGCAGCACGCATAAGTACATTGCATAAGGGCGTTTTTGCATCGATGCGGTGCACGAAAAAGAATTTCTAGGGGCATTCTTGTACCGGCACGACGAATTTGCTATTTTAGAAAACAAGAAATGACAGGTTAGTTTACTTTAACCATCCAAATATACTGGCCTATAACTATGTTAGCCAAAATACTATCAGGGGATACAATATACATGCAATATGGTGTATGGGGAATATTTCGAAGTAGTCACGATAGGGCAAAAATTACCTTCTTTAAATTAGAAATCTAATTTTGGCAGATTTGAACACATTTTCCAGAGAATCAAACGTTGCCCTTTGTAATTTTGATTTGTAATACTTTTTTTTTTTGCCTTTTGCCTTGCTGTTAATTGTTTTTGTTTTTTCTTCCAGTTTTGTCAATTAACTCAAGTTGCTCATTATCTTGCATTATTTGTTTCATTTTAGAAATAACATGAAGCTGTACAATACAATTCATGCGTTAGTTTCCATGGTGTATGTTTCTTTGTTTTATTTATTTCAATACGGGATTTAAAATACTTGCGATCAACAGTTAGACTGTTTTTTTAGCAAGTCCGTATGTACACCATTGCAACAAAACAGGAAGATAACAAAAAGTAAGTTCAACATAACATAATTCAAACAAAACATAGGTATAGGCAACTAATCAAACGCAAAGTTAATCAAAAGATGATAGTGATGATGATGATAATTGTGTGTCCACAATGGAGTGTCAAAACTCTGCTACCCTCATCTAGTTCTGTGCTATGACCACAATGATGTGTCACAACTCTGATGTCTTCACCGCATCGGCGCATCCTATATTTATACACAGTAAAAACGTTGTTTAAGATTTTATACAACGCTGTTTATTATATGAACCTTACAGTATTTGTTTAACCCTTTACACAATCATGTTTAATTTATTGAAGATTAGATATTGAAAATTAAACTTTGTTGCTTAAGATCTAAACACTTGTTTAACCTGTTTAAACAATTACTGTAAGGTTCATATAGTAAACAGCGTTGTATATTTTTTTTACTGTGTATATATGTGACCACAGTGGTGTATCACAACTCAGAAATCATAATTCAATCCTATTCTATGACGACAGTGGTGTGTCACAACTCTGCTGCCCCCAGCCAATCATATACTATGACCACAGTGGTGTGTCACAACTCTGCTACCCCCATCCAATCCTATGCTATGACGACAGTGGTGTGTCACAACTGTGCTGCTCTCATCCAATCATATGCTATGACGACAGTGGTGTGTCACAACTGTGCTGCTCTCATCTAATCATATGACCACAGTGGCTTGTCACAACTCTACTACCCCCATCCGATCATATACTATGACGACAGTGGTGTGTCACAACTGTGCTGCCCTCATCCAATCATATGCTATGACGACAATGGTGTGTCACAACTGTGCTGCTCTCATCCAATCATATGACTACAGTGGCTTGTCACAACTCTATTACCCCCATCCGATCATATGCTATGACCACAGTGGTGTGTCACAACTCTGATGCCCTCATCCAATCATATGCTATGACGACAGTGGTGTGTCACAACTCTGCTGCCCCAAGCCAATCCTATAATATTACCACAGTGGTGTGTCACAACTCTGATGCCCTCATCCAATCATATGCTATGACGACAGTGGTGTACGTGTCACAACTGTGCTGCTCTCATCCAATCATATGACCACAGTGGCGTGTCACAACTCTGCTACCCCCATCCGATCCTATGCTATGAACACAGTGGTTTGTCACAACTGTGTTGTCCTCATCCAAGCCTATGCTATGACCAAAAATGAATGGTGTGTCACAAACTTTACTGACCCCACCCAATCCTATGCTATGACCAAAGTGGTGTGTCACAACTCTGCTGTCCTCATCCAATCCTATGCTATGACGACAGTGGTGTACGTGTCACAACTGTGCTGCTCTCATCCAATCATTTGACCACAGTGGTGTGTCACAACTCTGCTACCCCAAACCGATCCTATGCTATGACCACAGTGGCGTGTCACAACTCTGCTACCCCCATCCAATCCTATGCTATGACCACAGTGTTTTGTCACAACTCTGTTGTCCTCATCCAAGCCTATGCTATGACCACAAATGAATGGTGTGTCACAAACTTTACTGACCCCACCCAATCCTATGCTATGACCAAAGTGGTGTGTCACAACTCTGCTCTTCTCATCCAAGCCTATGCTATAACCACATTGTTATGTCACACTTATACTCCCCTCATCTAGTGCTATGCTATGGCACAATGGTGTGTCACAGATCTGATGGTCTCATCCATCGTATGATATGACTACATTGGAGTGTCACAACTCTGATACCCTCATCCAATCATATGCTATGACCACAGTGAGTATGTCACAACTGTGCTGTCCTCATCCAAGCCTATGTTATGACCACAGTGGTGTGTCACAACTGTGCTGTCCTCATCCTTATACTATATGACCACAGTGGTGTATCACAACTCTGCTGCCCTCATCCAACCCTATGCTATGTCCACAGTGGTGTGTCAGAACTCTGCAATCATCACCCAATCCTATCATATGACCACAGTAGTGTGTCATAACTCTGCTGTTCTAATCCTGATATGACCACAGTGGCCTGTTACAACTTAGTTGTCCTCATCCTTATACTATTTGACCACAGTGGGGTGTCACAACTCTAATGCCCTCATCCAATCCTATGCTATGACCACATGTAGTATGTCACATCATTGCTTTCCTCATCAAATCATATGAACACAGGGTTGTGTTACAATTAACTCTCCTTCCCATCCAAACATATGCTGTGACCATGGTGTGTCACAACTCTGCTGCCCTCATCCAAACCTATGCTACGACCACAGTTGTTTGTCACAACTCTGCTGCCCTCATCCAATCCTATGCTATAACCACAGTGTTTAACTCTGCTGTACTCATCCAATCCTATGCTATGACCACAAATGAATGGTCTGTCACAACTCTGCTGCCCTCATCCAATCCTATGCTATGACCACGTGTGGTGTGTCACAACTCAGCAGTCCTCATCATATGACCACAGTGGTGTGTCACAACTCTCCTTCCCATCCAATCATATGCTATGACCACAGTACTGTGTCACAACACTGTCTTCCTCATCAAATCGTATGACCACAGTTGTGTGTCACAACTCTGATGTCCTCCAGCTAGTAGGGTTATTGGCCGTTGATGGAATTACGAATCAAGTCAATTAACACATTTTGTGTAGGCCTAAAAGTGAAAAAAAAAATGTAGGAGCCTACGCAAGATAAAATGTACATATGTGTGACACCGTGAATGTAACTGGTCTCTTATTTTCCAAAGGAACTATATTACATTAAAAAACTGGGTTCCGAAAGAAACTGATCAAAATTTCACAAAGGCACTGCACGAATTCCACTCAGTCGACATGAGCAATGTTTTTCACGGCAGACTATATAGCTTCAATAATCAAGCATGCAAATAATTAAGATATTGGTACAATCAAAGAGAATCTTAAGTCATAAAAATTTTTGTAGCTTTTTGGTGATTGAACCAATCACTTAAATATGCCATTGAAGGGCATGTGTAATAACTGGACAGGACAGTTGTTTAATCCCATCTCATTTCCATTTGCCATTGTGACTTAATTTGTTCATTAGAATAGAAACGAATTGATGTGAGGGGCTATAGCCTAGCTCTTCGTGATTGAACCAATCTTTTAATTATTGACATTTGCTCAGTATACTGAAGCTATATAGCCAGTACGTGTAAAAAATATTGTCCATTTTGACTGGGTGGATTTTGTGCAGTGCTCTTGTAAAAGTTTGATTCAATAAAACCCAGTTTAGAAGACTTGAACATCGATATTCATATGTTTATAACTTTTTATTATTCATTTAATTTGCCCACCTCCTGTGGTCCTTTTCATAATACATGTTATGATAACAAATTTACAGTAACAGTTTAAGCTATTGAAACCCTTCGTTCTGATTAGCTGATTGTAAATATATGCATTTGTTATTGAAACGAGACCCAGACCCTGATCAAGAGTTATCAATATTGATCATCAGGACCTGATCGCTTGACACCCTCTACGTTCATTAATGGACAAAGAAACATTTTCCAGCTGATAATATACGGTATATATACGGGAGGCCAACTACTTGGGCTTTGGCCTTTCCTGCAAGTTTACAAATTGCTATTTTATTGCTCCTCTCGGTCTACGGTTTGGGGAATTTATGAGATTTATTGGAGATTAATTCTGGTGAGTATTAAAGAATCAGTGCATTTTTTATTTATATATGCTATGGTATTCTAGTCTTTGGAGCGGCGTGATTCGGCCAAGGCCCAAGCCTGAATTTAATCATAATGCTCCAACTAGCCAACAACGCCCGGGGGGCAGGGGCCAGGCTCGAGACGATAGCGGCGGGCAGCGGACGGGCACTGCAAGACCTACGGTACCTACAATAGTACATGTAGCTAGACCAAAACGCTTCAGTCTCTGTATTTTGGTTGTTCCGCTGAACTGCGTTGGCTCCACTCACCAATACATAGACAGCTGGCAGCCGTCTGTTTCGAGGAGTTTTTTAAACATTTTTCATTTTTTAAATTTCTCCTCGTAGTCGTACACAGACGGCTCGCTATCGTGTAACCCAGGGAGCTCCCGCCCGCGCACGGGCGGGAGCTCCCTGGGTTAGCTATCGTGCAGCCACCATTATAGGGGACTTACAATGCAAAATCCCCCCGTCGGGGCTCTTCAATTTTTGTCTTTCATGAATCAAACTTTTGAAAATTAATGCGACCAAAATGCAAATTAATATTCCCTCTTGGCATTAATTGCCAAAAAACGGGGAAAATCAAGTTAAAACTAAAAGGAACAAATGAAAAACAGTGACTTACCTCGGCTGTCGCGCAACTTCACTGCCCTGTTTTATCCGAACTTAATACACATAAACATATGGCCTCTGAGTCTGAGTCCCCTGTACAGATCGCGCTAGAACTTCGGTCTCTGTATTTGGTGAGTGAAGCCAACGGAGTTCAGCTGAACAACCAACATAACAGAGACCGAAGCTTTTGGTCTAACCAATAGTAATACATAGACTGAAGAGTTGTTGGTCTGTACGTAGAATAGATACAACGTATTACTATTACAGTAGAGGAGACTCTCCAATACTATTACTAAGTAGGCCTACGGCTAGTCTGCTGGGCAAACCCTTCACTCGAGTTAAGGGTCTGAATATGCAGCCTACTCATGCCTTGTGTACTGAAGGCTCTCTCGCTCAGGACAGCAAGTTTTGTATGTGCTAGTCTTTGCGTGGAGGCACACTTATTGATCAAAGTTCCAATCAGGGTCTGTGCCTGCAGACTAGCCTACGGCTACGCCTACAGTAATGTCTAATGACTTGCTTTGCAAAAGGACAAAAGAAACAACACCAACAAAAGCATGATTTTTTCCACCCAAAATTTTGTCTTACTGAAGTCAGAAGCCCATTTGTTTTGTGTGTGATTGACAACAAAAATCCTTATCAAAACAAAAGTAGATGGTGAATTTTTAAAGTAGACGGTGAAAAGGGGTAATTTTTCATGAGGAATCTGCTTATCACATTTTTATTTGCCGCCAAGGTATTCCTTTTGCAGCAAATGTAAACAAGGAAATTGGACTCCAAAACTGGAGACTGTCTCTGAAATTGGATACCCAAATTCTTTACAAAAGTCTCTGATATTGGAGATAATCTCCCACATTGGAGACAGTCTCCAATATTGGCCGTGCGCCTCTACTGAATTAGCAGGAACGTTAGATCTAACATTGGGCGGAAACCCGATTTTCAGATCGTTTTTTTGTACATAAAATGTCACATTATAAAAAAGAAATTAGAATCTACATCCAAATTTACAAGAAAATATAAAATTCAGAAATATTGTACCTTGGAGTTAGACCGCAGTTACCGCTAATCATCCTCGATCTTATATTGGTCATTAAGATCTACATGTAAGTCACCCAAGCCAAGGGTTCATTACATGCCGCCGCGCACAAATAAATCAAGCCATAGAAGTCGTGTGTTGTGGACACCAGAAGTGGGATCCCTGCACGCGCGACCCACTAGTTAGAAATCCACTGCCAAACGCGGTCTTGTCTTGTCTTGTCTTGGGTTAAGTCGGCATATGCAGACTTGCTGTACTCCGCCAACTTTATTGATGTGTGTGAAATCACCAAGTAAGCAGGTCACTTGCTAGGTTTTTGATTGAGTTTGGATTTGAAAGAGTCTAATGAGTTTATCAATGTTGTGTCCATGTTTAACTCGTTCCAATCTTTGGTAGTTCGAGGGAAGAAGCTGTATCTATGAACATCCCTTTTGACTAGTAGACGCTGGAGCTTGATACTATTTCCTCTAGTCTGCCGGGTGTTTTGCTGGATGAAGTTTTTGGGGTTGATGGCAACAAGACCTTTGATTATTTGGAACATTAGGCTCAGTCTACTGTATTTCCGTCTGTCTTCCAATGAGTCCCATTCTAAGGCCCGTAACATGGTTGTGACGCTACTGGTTTGTCTGTAGTTCCCCATACAGAAACGAGCTGCCTTTCTCTGAATGGCTTCTATTTTCTGGGTATCCTTCTTGTAATGGGGATCCCATGCAGGGGAGGCGTATTCCAGGATTGGTCTCACCAACGTTTGGTAGGAAAGTTGTTTTATTTCCTTGGGAGCAGACCAAAAGTTCCTTCTCAGGAAACCGAGTACTCTGGAAGCTTTAGAGCAGACTTTGTTGATCTGGGCGTCCCAGCGCATCCTGTTATCCATTTCAACACCAAGGTAAGAGCATGTAGACACTTCTTGTAGTTTTTGGCCACAGAAGGTGTAATCTCTTTCTGTTGGAATCTGTACTGCCTTGGATGGTATTTTCATGATGACACATTTGGCTGGATTGAAGGACATGGCCCATTTATTCTGCCACTCTTCTAGTTTTGACAGATCGTCTTGGAGGATTTGAAAGTCATTAGAATTTGTGCCAGAAGTGTAAATGACACAATCATCGGCAAACAGCCTTGTCGTTGACAGGAGGCCATCAGGTAGATCATTGATGTACATAAGAAAATCTAGTGGGCCGGTTACTGTGCCCTGGGGCACTCCTGAGAGCACTGGCAACTCCTCGGAGGGAGATCCATTGACCAAGACTGTTTGGAAGCGTCCTGTGAGGAAGTGTCTTTCCCACTTTAGGAGCGATCCAGTAATGCCATATGATTGGAGTTTTCTCAGTAGTCGTTCGTGTGGAACCTTATCGAACGCTTTGGCAAAGTCTAGGAAAGCTACATGTACAGATTTTCCTTTCTCAAGAGCATTTGTTATGTCATGGATAGTAAGTACTAATTGGGTGGTAGTAGAACGTTTTGCTCTAAAACCATGTTGGTTGTCAACCAAGATTTCATGCATTTCCAAATGCTTCATAATATGGGAATGTACAATGTGTTCGAGGATCTTACAAGCAATACAAGTCAATGATACTCCTCTATAATTATTTGGATCTGACTTTTCCCCTTTTTTAAAGATAGGACAAATATTAGCCCTTTTCCACTGTAAAGGTACATAACCCTCATTTACTGAGGACTGATATATATCAGTTAAAATTGGGGTTATTTCATTTGCTACCATTTTAAAGAACCACGGAGGAAGGTCATCTGGTCCAGATGCCTTGTTAGGATTAATGTTCTGTAGTTGTTTAAGTACTCCAGATTCACTAATAACAAGTTTTTGTATTTCCGGTAGTTGAGTAGAGATTAGTGGTACATTTGTTACATCCTCTTTTGTGAAGTTGCTTACAAATACCTTGCTAAGAAGCACAGCTTTCTCTTTATCAGCACTTATTATTTTATTATTGATTAGAAAGTCATCAATACCAGTACTTTCTTTCTTTAATTTTGCAAATATAGACCAAAAAACCTTTGGGTTTTCTTTTAATGACATTAGTAAATTGTCTGTTATATACTCTGATTTAGATTTATTTAATTCTTTTCTAATTACATTGCAAAACTTTTTGAAGATATCCCAATCTTTGGGCAAACCAGATCTCTTTGCTTTATTATACAATCTTTGTTTTTTCCTACACATTCTCCTATGTGTTCTTGTGAACCATGGTAAATTTCGTCTATTAGAAGCCAACTTTACTGGTACGTGGTCCTTCATTATGGATTTCAGCTCTTTTTCCAAGTTATCCCATTTATCCTGCGTTGAGCAGTTCATATAACTTTCCCTGTACTTCTTACAAAACTGGTTTATTCTTTCTTTAATTCTTTCCTCATCAGCTTTCTGTCTTTGGAAAATTACTCGTTTAGGTTTACAATTCCTTCTTACTTTGACATTGATACTTGATTCTACTATATCATGATCACTAAGCCCTGCGATGACATTTACGTCTTGGACGACAGCAATGTTATTTGAAAAGAAGAGGTCTAATATATTGTTTTCCCTTGTTGGGCTATTTACTAACTGTTCTAAGCCATTGCTAATTGTAACATCTAATAATGCTTCAGCAGTTTCTTTTGAGGCTGAACTTGTTTGCAATACAATTGCCTCTTTCCAGTCAATGTTACTTTGATTAAAATCTCCTTGGATGATGACATCATAAGGCTTAACATGAGCATTTATCAAGTCAAGTGATTCTTTAAGAGAATACACAGTAGTCATATCATTGTGTTTAGGTTTATAGACCGTAGCCAATAAAATTGGTCTTCTATGTATTAGGTTAAGTTGGCACCATATAATTTCTGATCCTTTCTCTAAGTCAGATCTTCTCACAATTGGCAAATTGGTTCATGGTGCGAGGTTAGTATACTACTAACCTCGCAATACGTGTGAGTGCATGTTAGTTGCCATCTTGGATGACGTCATCATCCTCACAGACGTTTTACCAGTTGCCATATATCGCGATTCGTGCCGCTGCGTTGCTGCTTGCGCTTATCTATGTGCGTGCGTTTGGAACTAGTCGCTCGCATTGATAAAAAGCATAACTCAATGAACGTAGAGGGCAGCAACACACGGCTGCCAGTTTTTCCTCTCTGGCAGAATAAAAAAAAAAAGGAATAAATCATCGGTAACGTATATTTTCTTGGAACATGCGCAGTAAAATTTTCTTACTTAAATCACCATATCTCGCGTCAAAAATATCACCATCGGTACTTCTTATTAAAAAAACATTGTTGTTCAGAAACAAGGGGTCTAAAAAAGTAGGATTTTCATGTAGCTGCTATGCCCTCCCCACCCCCACCCCACCCCCCAGTAAGTAAAACATACATTTCTTATCTTTTGATAATTTGAAATGTGAAGTATTATGAAACTTTTATGATTTTTAAAAGCCTTACATATAAGTACCAACTACCAAGAAAATAATGCCTTTGAAAATCATATAGCAATGGTACAAGTACATTGTATAAAATGTTCAAATCAAAGAATAGGAATTAAGAAAAAAAAAATTCATTGAAATGTTCCTAGAAACTGGGGTATACTTCCACATCAAACTCACTTTAATGTGAAGCCCTGCACACACGATACAATGCAATGATTCTACACATTTGACTTCCATGTGTTATCTCTATGGCAAATTTAAGTGTAACGTCAGTTACCCTAACGTCAGTTACCAGCATGGTCGTGGAAATATTATCATAGCCCCAAAAGACAATAACACATTATTTAATATTTTGACACATCTTAACCTAGTAACGAAGGTAGGCTATATTTACGTATACAACTTATTACTGTATGTACTCAGGGACATGAGATATTTTAATTTTACTGAACACCCTGAAATTACATTTTTGCTTGCGGATGCGTAACAAACGTGGTTGCATTGAAAAACTTAGTATCAGAGTATACAGAAAGGTTCACTTTATTAACTCTATCAAAAGCAAACTCCCATATTTATTGGTTTAGAGATACACACAATGAAAGGTGTGTCAAATTGTGCTGTAACGTCAATTACCGTGAAAATGCCCAGTAGGTCCTTATGATTGTCACTGAAAAACTGAGTTTTTTAATATGATTATAACTCAGTTTTTCAAGCAAAATACTAGGTTTTTGGGAAAAACTGTATTTTGGTGATAAAATTAGTTTCTCTTCATGAACAGAACTCGTACAAATGATAAACTTAGTTTATTGCCGATAAACTTAGTTTTTCGATGGAAAAATTGAGTTTTTGCCTGTATGGGACAAATGGCTTGCCGGACATAGCAACACCTCATTGTGTCCGGATGATGAGAATTTTCATGTGCAGCCGAGGTCGAGTTTCTCACTACACAGCCTTGGCAAAGTTTTATCTCTTGCTCATTTTAATTAAAAAAAAAGGTTTTTCTCAGTTTTATACAAAAATAACACAGATCAATTCACTGCAGAACTGATCGCAATTAATTTCAATTCAAACATTTGTAAACGATTGTTTTGACACAATAGATTCATACCCCTAGAGAGAACTTGGGACCTAATTTTCAGTGGGGCTGAGTTGTCAAAAGTTGAAAAGATAATTGGATTACACTAAGCTATGTAAAAGTGCACTTGCACTGTAGAGTTAAAATTTTAGATAGATGCTAATTTTAAACGAATCAGAGCAATAAAAGACAATAGAATTGTTTAGAATTGCACGTGTTTTTATGCGACTGATTGATATACAGGGCATAAATTATGTTACAAGCGAATTGCTACAGAGGAAAGTGCTGCCTCTCAATGGTACTTCTTCCTTCAGATCATGGGAAGTGGAATATTCAATTAATTGAACACTGAGATCAAGCAATACTCATTTTTATCGGCATTCAAAAGAAAATTAAAATACCATATTTTATCTACATATTAGTTGGAAGATAGGTCGATTTTGTTCATGTAAGGGGGGGGGGGGGTGTTTAGGAGTTTTCTTGGGCAAGTTACAGTTAAGTTTATTTATGCTTTATTTGTATGTTATTTTATCAAGTTATGTATATGTATTTCTGCAATCGTATTCTTTAAATGGGAATAACCCCTTTCAAGCTCCTTGTAGCTTTTTGGTTTTTCCCATATTTCTCTTATAAGTTCTCTATAATCTCAAATTCATGTACCTGATTACTATATATGTAATTCAATTATTAACGTTTTATATTCTGAATGTATATATTTTGTATTGTTTTTTATCATGAGAAATAAAATCACTCAATCAATCAATCAATCAATCAATCAATCAAAAAAATCAATCAATTTTATTTGTCAGGTAACTATGAACAAGTACAAGGAAATATAAACAGAAGTGTATACCTTGACAGGATTACCCATGAAAGCCGAGATGGCTTATTTCCAATGGGGTCCTTACATCAGTAATTGAAGACAATGTACATCTATGAAAAAACACAGGTCTACGGAAATCTACAAACTACATCAATTAAGTCTAGACCACTAAATTTACACGATGAATTGTAAAACTTAATATATAAAAATACAAAAACAAATAAGTTTGCCATGAAAAACACTTACGCAGTCAACAAAATATGATTAAAATAATTGTAAAACAGGTTGAGTAAACGATCATTACTTCTAAGTTACATATGAGAATTACACTAATAATCAGTTTTTAAGTAGCGCTAAATGCATCGTAACTAATACAAGATTCATGAATCTTAAAACCTAAGATATGCAAAAAGTACAATAAGTTTGACATCAAACTTTCACGCAAACAACAAAATATGATGAAACAATGTAAAACAAGTTGATTAAATAAATCATAACTAAATAGTTATATATAAGACTACACGATACACATGAAATTAGAAAGGATATTTAACATTACAGATAATGTTGTAAATCGGATCAAAAATCAGATCGAAAATCGGATCGGCAGTTAAGCTTCTAAAATAGAAATCGAATCGGCGATGTTTAAAAACAAAGGAATACATCAAAATGTTGTTCGCGGTCGCGCACATCTGCCTGACAAAGTCACAAAGACGAATGCATTGGAATGGAAGTCGCCAACATGCGCGATCGTTTGGAACATGTTTTAAAGCCAGGGGTTTTGAGGTGTTATTGCTTTAAAATAAACCGAGTGATTTTTATTAGAAAGATAAACGAAAGACGCATCTTCCGAGCAAAGGCGCAAAGGAAAATAAAATGAAAATATTTCTCATAGATCACAGGTTAATGAACGATCGGCGGGACATCTTTGAGAAGTATTTTTAGGTGCTAGCGATTTAGAATTATTGGAATGATCTCATACGACGCATCATCTTAAAGTCGCAAGTGCAATTAAAATGAAGTAGAAGACGCAAGCACGCACGATGATTTGAAATATGTTATTAAAATGTTTTGGGTAGCTAGCGTTTTCAAATCAATTTGAAGTTCACGGCGGGGACCGCTATCACCACGAGGTTGAAGAGAAGATGTCTATCATCATAAAGGGGGTAAGAGAGTAGCGCAGTGAGCTCCGTCGGTAATACGACCTTTCAAAGTTCACGGCGGCATCCGCTATCACCACGAGATTGAAAATAAAATGTATATCATCATAAACGATGTAAGAGAGTAACGCAATAAGCTCCGTCAATAGTACAGTCTTTAACAGTTTATGGCGGGGTCCGCTCTCACCACGAGGTTGAAGAGAAGATTTATATCATTATAAACGGGGTTAGAGAGTAGCGCAGTGAGCTCCGTCGGTAATACGACCTTTCAAAGTTCACGGTGGCTTCCGCTATCACCACGAGGTTGAAAATAAAATGAATATCATCATAAACGATGTTAGAGAGCAACGCAATAAGCTCCGTCAATAGTACAGTCTTTAAAAGTTTATGGCGGTGTCCGCTATCACCACGAGGTTGAAGAGAAGATTTATATCATTATAAACGATGTAAGAGAGTAACGCAATGAGCTCCGTCAGTAGCACGATCTTTAAAAGTTCACGGCGGGGTCCGCTATCACCACGAGGTTGAAAATAAAATGTATATCATCATAAACGATGTAAGAGAGTAACGCAATAAGCTCCGTCAATAGTACAGTCTTTAAAAGTTTATGGCGGGGTCCGCTATCACCACGAGGTTGAAGAGAAGATTTATATCATTATAAAGGGGGTAAGAGAGTAGCGCAGTGAGCTCCGTCGGTAATACGACCTTTCAAAGTTCACGGCGGCATCCGCTATCACCACGAGGTTGAAAATAAAATGTATATAATCATAAACGATGTAAGAGAGTAACGCAGTGAGCTCCGTCGGTAATACGACCTTTCAAAGTTCACGGCGGCATCCGCTATCACCATGAGTTGGAAGAGAAGATATCTATCCTCTTTCCATCGCCATAGATAATACCGCGTCTTTCTCCCTGAATAATGCGACCTCTAAATAGCTAGCACCTCAAAAACAATCTTGAAATATGTTCTGAGCGATCACGCACTGTAACCAGATCTACGCCGATTTTTTATTTTCAATTTTTTCCTTCAAGGGGCATGATCGAAGATCGGCAAGTGATTGCCGATTGTGGTGAAATCGAATGGAATCGGTTGCCGATTGCAAAATCGGTTACAAGCTTAATTACAGAGTGGGGACATTTTTTAAGTGTTGTTTCAATACTCTTTTAAATTGTGTAAAAGTCTTAACCGATTTAACATGATTAGGGAGGGAATTCCAAAAATGTATACCTTTGTAATAAAATGTATTACCAATTTGACCTTTTCTCATAGGTACATGTACAACAAAGTTAAACAGACTATTTCTTGTTTCATGCCCGTGAATATTAGATGACCGTGTAAAAATTTTTGATATGTAATGATATTCGTTTGAATAGAAAATTTGATGAACATGGTGAAGTATAAGTTGTTGCGACAGACAGGAGGGTGTAGGGAGAGAGCCGATATTGAAAGTCATGATTGCCATGCTGGGATTCGTTCATCATGTACATGTATGTGTGAATCCAAACTTCTATTAAGTTACTCTACATAAATTAAGGAAAAGTGGCACGAGGGGTTATTGGGCAAACAGCCAACCCGTTCACGGGGACAAAACTGGATTTAAAACTGGATTGATGACGATGATGATGAAGTTGACGTCATTTTTTCAGTCCTTTGGGTTTGAGATTACGGTAGTGAGGTAGATTGTGGAATGAGTCCACTATGCCTTAATTTCAGAACTTTATCAACAATTCTGTTATATCCTCCATCCTAGGACCATGTACAGACAAATCTTGGTTCCTCCAGTTTGAAAGTAAAGTCATGCCACCATGCCTCTGCCAATGACAGATGAATATTCAGATGTCCAGGTTTACTTCACAGCCGATGAATGGGCAGAGATCAGCAGTTATGAGAGACTTTGTATCAAGAACATCAAGGAAAACTACGAGATGATGATGGAAGTTGGTAGGTTTTGTCCGTTCATTACATCAAAATAATGTCAAGAAAAACTACTGCATGGGGTCTTGGGAGAAATTAGGTACAATGTGTTTCAAGAATTTATCACGTTTTTGGTAACTTGCTCCATGCTCATATTTCACATAGCAAAGTAAGCAAAGTCCATGTAGACTGTATGCCGGTTTGATTTTTGTTTCTAAGAACCTGGAGGGGTTGTGAAACAGCCTTGACCAAAGCTCTCAACAAAGCCAAACTCTCTTTAAGAAGATTTGTGTTATGTAAAATGAATGCATGCTGAGTAGATTTTCTATTCACATAATGATTTATAATCTAATATAATTAGAAAGGATGGTCTTGAATATTCAGAGTTGACGGGGAAGATAGAGGGAAAGAGGAAACAGATGAATTGGACGACCAGGGGCCCATAACACAAAGCTTAGCAATGATCATAGAACATTTTTCTACGACTGATTCCTTTGACTACAATGTACTATCAATCGCAAAAATCAAGTGTACGATCAATCACTAAACTTTGTGTTACGGGACCCAGTCCGAATGCATGGATTATAGAGAGGGATGTGGGTCAGTGGGCAGTGGGGCTGAATGAAACGACCAGAAACAGATTTATGGCATGTCATGATCGCCTACGACTACGTCCAGGGCCCTGACTTACAAAGAGTTACGATCGATCCAATCATTGTAACTCTATGGAAATCCATCAGTGTCATCATTTTTTCTACAGGAGATTTGCAAAATGAGACCACTCAAAATTGTCAAGAAATCAATGACTTTATGGATATACATTCATTTCTAGAATTTTTTTTGAACAAACAGGCATTTCATATGTTGACTTTGCTGGCTTTCCATTGTTGCGATTGATTGGATCAATTGCAACTCTTTGTAAGACATATACAGCACTTACATGTAGAGAGAGGGAGAGACAATGTTTCAGTCTAATCCTCTTCTCTTTACTCTATTCCATATATCTACATGTACATACCACCAATCACACTTCATTGAATCACCATTGTGAGGCAAAGAGGTGGAACGCAATGGGTTTACTGAACCAAGTCTTCTGTTCTCTGCTTTTGGTTGTGTGTTGGGTTGAATCATGGTGAAGGGGACTCAGCTCATTTGTACTATTCACTATCTCAATCCATTCTGTATTCTCTGCCTACATGTATATTGTGTGTATTTGGGTGTGTGTGTGTTTTATACAGGGTTGTCTTTTTAATACATGTATATCATTTTTTAATGTCTAGATGTTGATTTCACATTGCATGTTGGAACCCTGCTTACTTTGTACAAGCAATAAGATATCCCTCCATTTTTTGAAATAATTATATTATCAATACTATCTTACATGTATATTTAAAATACATGTATATGCTGGTTTCTATGGAATATAAAATTCAATTGAAATGAATCCTTTATGCAGCCTTTTTACACCAGGCCTTAAAATTTTCTTCAGGCCACTTTTTCAGGGCGTATTTCAATATTACACCAAGAATCGGTAAAATAAAAAGGGCACAACAAATAACTATTTAAAGGCCCATGAGAGTGACATCAAGACATTGGTCTTTTATTAATAATTTAAGGCCTGAGCTGGTTTTCAATTGTAAATTTTTGTCAATTTTGTATGTATTTTATTTGACTGAACAAAATGTGTAAACTTGTATTCAGATAACAGCCAACTATTATACTACAGTGCGTATCAAAAAAAAGTTTACACTTTGAAAAAGCCCTGGGAATTTAAAAGTATACAACATGTGGGTAATTTTTTCACGTATAATATTGGGTTTGGGTCTCATCTATCCAACGAAAGTGAAAGTTTGTACAGAATGTTATACTGGAGTGAGCACTGTCCATTTTTGTAAAGCTCGCAGAAATCTGTTTGCGCAGAAATGCTTGTTTTCACGCTGTGTCAAGGGGAAAGGGCAAATCAAACTTACCCTGCGAAACATTTCTCATACATTTCCCTTGCACTTTTAGTCAATTGAAATAAAATGGATACATTCAAGCATTTTGTAACAGTTTTGCCACCCAAATTGAAATTTTAAGCACAACCTTTACACTTTATGTGCCAGCTGGATCTGAGGACATAACTGGATCTGAACAAAAGTTTATATTAGACATCTCCAGCATTTTCACTAAGTTTCTATTATTCAAAGTGGGTTTACATTTCATTTTTTATTTAATACTTGTTTCTCCACACTTTTTCCACTCTTGACAATGATTAACAAAATGAAAATCATGCCTAAGCCATTTCATGTAAATCACAGCTCAGTGTAAAGCAAATATCGTCACGATGGCCTCGGTGTGTGGGGGAGTGGGGTGGGGCGCAATGCACTCTTCGAAGTGTTTTGGGCAAGGAAACAAGTTAAAAAAGGTAAAGAAATCTTCAAATCAATTTACTAGCTAAATTTCATGTGTTCTTCATGATTAAGGTCTACTTTTATTTCCACAACTATTTCAAAGTTCTGCGCAAATCATTTTTCACTAACTTTTCAAAAGTAAGTGGTGCTCACTCAAGCGGAAATATTTCTTGACAGATATATCGTCATTTGCTTAAATGGATCTGTACCAATGTTAAAATGTGAAAAATTCCTCAGGATATTACAAATGTATAATTTTACAGGATTTTTTTAAGTGTAAACTTTTTTTTGATATGCACTGTATATCAAGCCAAATTCAAGCAAAATACTTACTAATAAATAACCATTGTGACATCATAAAAGTTTGAGCCAAATAATGTGCAATGTATGTATCCATGTGTGCACAGAATATATGACTGCATATTTCACGGCGTTTGTAAACTGCATGCAAGTCAGGCTTAAGCCAGGTAGGCGACTGACTTTAGATTTAAGGAAAGTACTTTGCCGAAAAATCTCATTTACCAAAAGTATTTTACTTTGGCAAAATACTGAGTAAAATATTATCAAAATGAATACTGGTCCTGGTAGATAGCCCTAAAATTAGTAAAAGACTTTGATATTTTGACACAGAAGAATGGGGGATGGTTATTAATCTGTACACCTATTTTGGAAATGAGATTGGCAAGGTCAGTACAGATTACATATATATAGACTTCCCAGCAATTTTATTGGAAATTCGCTTGAGTATTTTGATACTCAATTTGTTTTGTGACAATGTTGTTTTGTGTCAATGGTGGACAAACATTTCTTTTTTATATACACACAGGAGTAGAGGTCAGTCCACCAATGTTTATGCAACGTCAACCAGTGAAGGAAGCGATTATAGAGGAAGGTGATGAAGAAGATGAGGACAAGTCAAGAGGTTTGTGGATTCACCTTGTTAATGAATTCTGTGATTCACATAGACTTTGTACGGAGATCACCTGGTTCAAGTAGGCAATGGGTTAACCTATTAACTACTGAATTATTTGATTCACATAGACTTTGTACAGAGATCCCCTGGTTCCAGTAGGCAATGGGTTAACATATTGACTACTGAATTCTGTGATTCACATAGGCTTTGTACAGAGATCCCCCGGTTCTAGTAGGCAATGGGTTAACCTGTTGACTACCAAGTTCTGTGATTCCCATAGGCTTTGTACAGGGATCACCTGGTTCCAGTAGGCAATGGGTTAACATATTGACTACTGAATTCTGTGATTCACATAGGCTTTGTACAGAGATCCCCCGGTTCTAGTAGGCAATGGGTTAACCTGTTGACTACCGAGTTCTGTGATTCCCATAGGCTTTGTACAGGGATCACCTGGTTCCAGTAGGCAATAGGTTAACCTGTTGACTTCTAAGTTCTGTGATTCCCATTGGCCGTGTACAGGGATCACCTGGTTCCAGTAAGCAATGGGTTAACTTGTTCACTACCGAGTGGCAAGTTCTGTGATTTGTATAGGCTTTGTACAGAGATTGTACTTATTGACTACTGAATTCTTTGATTCACATAGGTTTTGTACAGGGATCACCCGGTTTCAGTAGGCAACTGGTTAATCTATTGATAACTGAATTCTGTGATTCCCATAGGTTTTGTACAGGGATCACCCGGTTTCAGTAGGCAATATGTTAATCTGTTGACTACTGAGTTCTGGGATTCACATAGACTTTGTACAGAGATCACCTGGTTCCTGTAGCCAATGAGTTAATAGTAACATACAAAGACAAGCAAAAGCTTGTCTTTGAAAGTATGGTGTTCAGTAGAGATAAATTTTGGTTTTAGACACTTTATGAAAAGTATTTCATTATTTTTACTTTTCCGGATTGAAATGAATCAATTTAAGTTGTTTATGATCAGAAAAGTGTCACTGGCAATTTTCATTTTAAACAATTTAATTGAAATTGAAAAGGTTTTATTGAAATTATTGCACTTTGCAGCCAAAAGGCTGAATTGCGTACAATTTACAGGCATATATACATAGAGTGTACAGATTTAAAAACATCAAACTTGAAATGATGACGAAAATATAATGCAACTTAATATATTATGTATACTAAAAGGAAAAGATGAAGTAATAAAAAAATACAAACACATGTGGTGGTGGAAGGATGCTATTGATAAACGTCTTAATTCAAACAATAAAAAACTTAGTTTTAAGCAGGAACAAAAACGAAAGACAGGAGGGTGTCTGGGGACGAGCGAGCAGTCAAGTCCAATGCACAGCTCCAGCCAAGGATTGCTAATCCCACAACACCATTCAACCTGAGCAATGGAATTGGTTATTCAAATCCATCGCTCAGGTGGAACTTTGTAGGGTCAGCTAACTTCACCGGAGCTATGCATTAATAGGGCCGACAAACAATCACTTTCAAAACAAAACACACTCACATTCATACCACGCTCCTCATTCATCCAACGACCATAAAGACACAAAGTCAAACAACTGAACTCACCCACCCAGCAGTCACCCCTGGCACCTTGTACTCATTAAACATACGGATAAAAAAAAAAAAATATGCGGAGGGGGTGAGTGATCGCTCGTCCCAAGAATCCGTCCTGCTCAAACCTGAAAACATTTACTTAAAATATAAAAGATGACGTAGTTTTGTAAAATGATATAAAATGATATAATGGTCTTCCACCACATACAGAAATTTTGATAAAAATGAGTGAAATATTGGTATAAAAATCCAAATGTGAAATACATGCATTAAAAGCATTACAAAAACAATTTTTGAACAAATGGTAGGAAAAATAAAAGAACTTTATTTTTCCAAAATGAATAAAGAATATGGGAGTGTGTTAATAACAGATTATTCCTTTATGTGCATTTGATCAGCATCCCCAAAAAGGGTTTCTAAAAAAACCCATCAGTTCAGGTGCTTGATATATTTACAGCCAAGTTCTAGGTTAATGCATAAATTAGTAGAGGTGTTGTGGCTAAGTGGATAAGTCTCCAGACTTGGAACCACAAGGTCCAGGGTTCAAATCCCACCGCAGCTCTTGCATCCTTTGACAAGTCGTTTACGGTACATTTGCCACTCTCCACCCAGGTGTAGTTAATGGGTACTGGTAGGAAGGAATTCCTTGAATGCTCGAGCATTGGATTAATGCTGGGGTAATAGTATGCAGTGCTTAGAGAAACATTTGTATTAAGCGCTATATAAATGTTGTGTATTATTATTAAATTATAATAAATACTCACTATGAATAATTTTGAAAGAACTGAATGTAGATTTCGTTATTGGTTACAGGAATGTTGATTTTACTCTATGGTTGCGTAATCAAGCACTAAGATATGGGGGAGGGGCGTTTAGGCCTCTCTCTCAATCTTAGCTTTTAAGCCTTCAAAATATCCCAGTCTGGTAATAGGGTTAAGACTGATGATCTGATAAGATTACAAAAGTTGTTTAAAAAATGATGAAGTTTAGGGCCCCATTACACAAAGTTACTATTACAGTATTTTTGCCATCCAATGGTAACTTTCATTAAATCCTTGATTCTGATTGGCTGTTGGGTCATGTAACCATGGCAGTTACTATCGGAAGGCAAAGTTTCCATAAATTTTTTTTATGCAACAGGGCCCAGATCAGCTGCTAGTCAGCCCAGTCAATACTCCATTTTTTATTTTTATAATCTTTTTTAAATTTTCAAATGTTTTTATTCTTTAGGATCTTCCGATGCTCAGAATCATCAAGGGATCCTTCAATCGGGTGCTACAGAGAAGAATAACTTACATGAAGAGAATTTAAAGACAGTAAGTACTAGAATGTGAGATGTACAAATCTTTGTTGGGTAAATTGTAAATGGACTGGGCTAGTATTGAGGACTTTTGGTGGGGGTATGATGGGTGACACAACATTTGCTCTGGCGACAATTGCTTCAGGCTTAATTTCGTCTAAGATATCGGGATGAGGGTTAGGGTCGCAATATGGTCTTATCATAGGTTTAGGATAGGGTATAGTGTTAAATCCAGGGTTGAAGTTGGTCATTTCACATCATTGTGTGAAATTTACAGCGGAGCAATAGTCGCCGGAGCAAATGTCATGGAACCTCATGATGGCCCCCTCCTGATCTTGGCCACCATTTATGCAATTGTGCCAAAATTTAGCACATACATTCTTTCCATTAAAATTACGGGTCCTGGGTTCAAATTTTAACTACATGGCGTAATTTCCTTTTGCAAGATATTGACCAACTATGTCTTGCACTCAATCCTGGGGGATGTTTCACAAAGATTTAAGTATGAATTATAGTCACACTTAAATGTCTAGTTGCATGTGGTATAAAAGGGATGGCCGCATTGGTCAGATAGTGTGAAGAGGACGCGCACCGCTGCGTATTGATCAATAAGATTGCGTGTTTCATATCGTGTACACGTCAGCATTTACATGCGACTCTAAGTCATACTTAAATCTTTGTGAAACACCCCAGGATTTTAATCTTAACCACGGCGTAATTTCCTTCTGCAAGATATTGATCCACTGTGTGTTGCACTCAATCCAGGTGACGTAAATGGGTACTGGCGGGAAGTAATTCATCGAAAAGCTGTGAGCACCGGAATCGGTAGACTAGCTTTAATATAGGAGCATCTTAAACATGATGGATATTTGTACCATATAAATACCCTACATTATTATTTTTCTCAATTGGAATTGTAGTTGGATGACTCATCTGAAATCTGATAGGAAAAACATCTTGCACGGTAATTCTTGTTTTTACTTCAAATTCTGTAGACAATCTGACGTTTGTTTGGTGACCCTGGCACAGTGAGAATTGGTGAATGTTTTTGTTGCATTGTCTGACATGCCAAAATGTGTGGACTTAAATTTGAAATGTTTCAGTAATTTTTTTTTCTCATATAGTCCAATATAGATTCAAAAACGGATGGTGATGATGGCAACCTGCAAGCTGATGCTAATGACAATGCAGACTTGGTAATCAGTGAGGCTACCAAGTTACAAACCAATCCAACATCATCAGGTGACCAAAGGTCAGGTGATCTCATCACTGAGTCATGTGATCGGAAGGCAGAAGTAGGTGATGCTGATCACAATGCAGATGGAAAGATCAGTGAGCCGGGACGGAAGAGCGATGATAAAGCTACATGTTCCCAGATACAAACAAATCCAACATCAGGTGATCAAAGGTCAGGTGATCTCATTACTCAGTCATGTGATCAGAAGGCAGAAGTAACTTCAGGAGGCAGCTGGTCCCCAACACAATGCACACAATCTGCATTTGAAGAGGGTAAGTGATGATTGGCCCCAAAATTTGAAACTGTTCCCTTGGCCCTGTAACACAAAGTCTAGCAAAGTGAAATAGCCTATCAAGACCATCGTTGCATGCGCGTCTTGCTCAGTAGACAGACTAGGAACCGATCAAAATTGTTCTTTCAAATAAGTGATTAACCACTAACCTGTCTGTTTTGGGGCGGCCCTGAAGGGACATTAGTTCGTCTCCAATTTTGGCTCTTGGGTACTGGTATGCAACATGGAATAGGGGTTTGAAAAATGTAAGTGCTAAGGCCACCGTACACCTTACGACCCGACTGGTCTGCAACTGGCTTGCGACCGAGTGAGGGGAGATGTGACGTCGCAGCTCTTGTCAGCTTGAGAGTCGCAGACCGGTTAGAGACAAGTCGCAAGGAAAATCATAAGGATTTGACATGTCAAATCCTTATGACTGGATCGCATGCTCAATCCATCTTCCAGCCAATCAGACAGCAGAGTTGCATGACGCGTATATGATAAACAACGCGCATACGCAGTAGTAAGCGCATTTTCTCAGTTGTTATGGCAAAAAGCCAAAGCACCTGCGTGAGTCGCAGACAGCGTGGTAGTCGGATCGCAAGGTGTGCGGTGTCGAGGCTTATGACCACCCTGCGATTCATCTCCCCTCACTCAGTCGCAAGTCAGTCGCAGACCAGTCGGGTCGTAAGGTGTGCGGTGGCCTTTAGAAATCACATGTACAAGAGCTTTGGCAGCACTTTATATTTAAGTATGTTATTTGACTAGAGCACAATGCTTTAGTACATTTTGATCCAGCTGAGCATAGCGGCCTGCCATTTGTTTAAAATTCGTCAACACCCAACAGAGGAAATAATTGGTGACTGTGGGGTTGGATATCTGGGCCCCGTCTTACAAAGAGTTACGATTGATCAATCAATCGTAATTCTATGGAAATCCATCAATGTCATAGTTATTTCTACAGGAAATTTGCCCAATGTCCTTTGAAAACAAAGAGATGCATACTGCGTTGTCCAGAAAAAAAAAACAATGAATGTATGAATATACATTATTTCTAGGAAATATTTTGAACAAACCTGTATTTCACATGTTCATATTCCTGGCTTACCATAGTTGCTATTGTTCGGACCTATCGCAATTCTTTGTAAGATGGGGCCCTTTTTATCTCTCTGTCAGTTGGATCAGGCTTGCCTAAGATACTAACCAGTCTCTGTTGTCCCAGTTGCTATTCCTGGTAGAGAGATTTTTCTCTCCCTCACCAAAATAGGTGTTAGCTTGGGGGAACCATGATTAACCCAAATAGTCCTTGGATATTTGATTCTTGTCAGGCCTGGGTGGTGAGGGCCATTAATTTTTTTTTTTAAAGTGTACACGTAGTTACCAAGAATAGCATTTCCATTTAATTGATTGCAGGATAAATGAGCATTGTCGATTGAATGCCTTGCTCATGGGCATTAGTGCTGCGGCAGGGATTGAATGCGGGACTTTTCATGTATAGCCAGGTGCCTTACACCACTTGGCCACGGCACCTCCACTTGAGGCTCCCCCTTGTTCTGGGCGGCAGAATGCATGATCATGATGAAAATTTGCACGACAGCAGAGAATGCTGTAATTATATGAGATTGCATGGATAAATTTAACTAAATTCATTCATTTTATTTTATGTGAATCAATGATGCTAATTTTATTCATGAAATCATACATTTTGTTCTAAATTCCCTTTAATCGCAAATTAAAGCTTATCCAATGTTGCAGATGTAGGCAGTAAGTTGTGAAAAGTAGCCCTGAAAGTATAACAATAATTTTTTCATGGTACGTACATGTATGTTTTTTTTTTTCTTCAATAGATTCAAGAATCTACAGATGTGAGTTCTGTGGGTCACACTATGCCGTTCCTCTCATCTTTGCAAGGCATCTCAAGTACAAACATGGCGTCGACGATGTCGTCTTTCCATCGTATGCAGCACAGGAAGACTTTCTACACGTTGTCGAAGGAGAAATACAAAAACGCATGTACAACACGGATGACTTTGCACTGGGAGAAAAATTCATTTCTAAAATAGGAAATAAGGAAAATATGCTCGAAAGCAAATCATGTAAAGATTCATCTTCTGGAACATTGCATAAAGTAATCCAGGAAGCCGAGAAACACTTTGTATGTGATCAATGTGGTAAGGAATTTAATAAGAAATCTAATCTCACATCACATAAACGAATCCATACAGGTGAGAGGCCCTATGCGTGTGATCAATGTGGTAAGGCATTTAATCAAAAGTCTCAACTCACAAAACATAAACGCATACATACAGGTGTGAAGCCCCATGTATGTGACCAATGTGGCAAAGCATTTAGTCAGCGTTGTAATCTCGTAACACATACACGGATCCATACAGGTGAAAAGCCCTATGTCTGTGATCTATGTGGGAAGGCATTTATAGATGCAACAGCTCTTAGAAGACACAAGTATATCCATACAGGTGAGAGGCCCTTTATCTGTGTTGAGTGTGGTAAGGCATTTAATGATCGATGTGATCTGAGAAAACATAAACGAGTCCATGAGGGTGAAAAGCCGTCTGTGAGTGATGAATGTGGTAAGGTATTTAATGAAGATAATGATCTCACAACGCATAAAGAAATCCAGACAGGTGAAAAGCCTTTTGTGAGTGATGAGCGTGATAAGGCATTTAATAATGAAAGTGATCTAAAAAAAGATAAACAAATAAATACAGGTGAAAAGCCCTTTGTGACTGACGAGTGTGGTAAGGCACTTAATGATGAAACTGATCTAAAAAAAGATAAACAAATCCTTGCAGGTGAGAAGCCCTTTGTATGTGATGTGTGTGGCAAAGCATTCAGTGATAGGAGTGATTGCAGGAGACACAAACGGATCCATACAGGTGTGAAGCCCTATGTATGTGATCAATGTGGTAAAGCATTCAATCAGCGTTGTAATCTCGTAACACACACACGAATCCATACAGGTGAAAAGCCCTATGCGTGTGATCAATGTGATAATGCATTTATAGATGCAACAGCTCTTAGAAGACACAAATACATCCATACAGGTGAGAGGCCCTTTATGTGTGTCGAGTGTGGTAAGACATTTAACGATAGATGTGATCTTAGGAAACATAAACGAGTCCATTCAGGTAAAAAGCCTCCTGTGTCAGGTGACGGTGATAAGGCAATTAATGATGGAAGTGATTCCACATCACATAAACAAATCAATACAGGTGAGAAGCCCTTCATGAGTGAGGAGAGGGTTAAGGCAATTAATGACAGAAGTGATCTCACATCGCATGAACAATTCCATGCAGGTGAGAAGCCCTTAATGAGTGATGAGAGGGTTAAAGTATTTAATGATGGAAGTGATCTGAAAAAAGATAAAGGAGTCGAGGAGCCCTTTGTGATTGATAAGTGTGGCAAGGCATTCAATGGTGAAAGTGATCTCACAATGCTTAAACATACCCATGCAGGTGAGAAGCCCTTTGTGAGTGATGAGGGTAGCAAGGCATGCAGGGATGGAACCAATTTTAGGAGAAAAAAACGAGTCCATACTGGTGAGAAGTCCTTTTTATGTGAGCAGTGTGGCAAGGCATTTCGTTACAAACACGTTCTCAAAATCCATAAACGAATCCATACGGGTGAGAAGCCCTATGTGTGTGACGTATGTGGGAAGGCATGCATTTATGAACACGATCTCACAGTGCATAAAAGAATCCACACAGGAGAGAAACCATACGTATGTGATCAGTGTGGTAAGGCATTTAACCAGAGTTGTAATCTCAAAAACCACACACGAATCCATACGGGTGAAAATCCCTATGTGTGTGATCAGTGTGGTAAGGGATTAAGTAGTAGAACTGCACTGACCAGGCACCAACTCACCCATACAGGTGAGAAGCCCTATGCTTGTGATCAGTGCGATAAAGTGTATACTCAAGAACAATATCTTACAGTCCATAAACGAACCCATACAGGTGAGAAGCCCTTCGTATGTGATCAGTGTGGTAAGTCATTCAATGATGGGACTGCCTATAAAAGACACAAACAGATGCAGAATGCGGAAAGGCCCTTTAAATGCGATCAGTGCTGTCGAGCATTCGGAACTGAACAGAGTCTAATAGAACATAAGCGACTTCATCGAGGTGAAAAGCCCTATGTGTGCGATGATTGTGGTATGGAATTCGGAAATAAAACTTCTTTTAGGAGACACCAAACGATCCATACAGGTTTAAAGCCCTTTGTTTGTGACCAATGTGGTAAAGCATTTAGACTTGAACTGTATCTGGTGTCTCATAAACAAACGCATACAGGTGAAAAACCTTATGTGTGTGACCTATGTGGTAAAGCATTTAAACGTGAACATTATCTCATATCTCATAAACGAACTCATACAGATGAAAGGCCTTATGTGTGTGATATCTGTGGTATGGCTTTTCGTACTTCATCTCCACTTGCCGCACATAAACGAATCCATACGGGTGAGAAGCCCCATGTATGTGACCAATGTGGTGTAGCGTTTCGTTGTAAATCTACTCTCACGGCACATAAGCGAATCCATACAGGTGAAAAGCCCTATGTATGTGATCTATGTGGTAAGGCGTATCGACAATTATCTAATTTCACGGCACATAAACGAGTCCATACAGGTGAGAAGCCCTACGTGTGTGATCTGTGTGGTAAAGCATATAGAGAAAGAAATGCTTTTAGATGTCACCAAAAAACCCATACACGTGATAAAGCCTATGCAGAAATAGACACTGCTGTGTGGTTGTAAAAACTAAATCATGTTGAAAAAAATAAACGTGGTAAATATTGAAAATCAAATTGTAAAATATGGAAGCAAATGAGAAAGGTATTGCATTCCTACTTTTTTTTGCATATTTTCATAGAACAGCCTGTGCGGTATGCAAATGAGGGAATTGTTTACGATCCGGGGGTCAGTCTAATATATTGCTGTACACATGTGTGACCAAAAAGTTTTTAAAGGGGTGTTTTTTCAGTTTCAGGTGCAGGCCGTGCATGCACTCTTATAAAAAACACAGATTTTCAAGAAAAAGGATGGTTTTGAAAGACTGGTCAATGGGCGATTGCGGGCTCAAACGTATTAAAGGGGAATCCAGCCTTGGCCATAAAATGTTGTGTTGGGAAGGAGAAAAATAAATTAAATAGAATGGTGAAAGTTTGAAAGAAATCGAACAAGCAATAAGAAAGTTATAGCTGCTTTAAAATTGAGATCACTAATACTATGTAGATTTCAAATTGGCAACTGGGTAAGTAAATTATGACAAGGGGCAAGGACAACTTTCCCATAGGCCATGTACTTTATTATCAGGGATTTGTGGTTTTCTCCTAAGTACCCATTCCCCTGGGGCAGTAATCTAAATATAACCCAGGTAGTATATTGTTTTATGTCCTCATGAAAGAAAAATATAATTTGAAATAAAACTTTTGGGAAAAATGACATTTTAGCCATAATATGTATTGGAGTACATGGAAGAGTAGTCCTTGCCTTACATCACTATGACATCCCATATGCGGCCAATTTGAAGTATCCATGGGTATAGTGATTACCAATATTTACAACTTTTAAAAATTCATAACTTTCTTGTTGTTTGTCCAATATTGTTCAAACTTTCACCTATCAACTTGTTTGATTTTTCTTTTCCTTATAAAATTAAGTTTTTACTTGGGCTGGATTCCCCTTTAAGGGTACCGGGTATGTTTTTTTTCCAAAAGCTTTTATTTAAAAGACTAGCCAAACGTGTTTATGGTACGTTTTCCCCCAAGCTTTTTCCCATATTCTGGCAACAACTTGTTTAGGGGCCAAAATGTTTAAATAAAGCCAGCGAAAAACTTGTTAAGGGGGTTATTTTGCACACAGAGAAAAACTCGTTTAGTGGGTGTTTTGAAATAATTTGGTCAGGCATGTGTACAGCAATACATTTGACTGCCCCCCACCAGGCCATTGAGGTCATCCACTCACTGTTTTTGTCTCGCCAGCATAGCTTATAGCAGAGCAGCGTCATCAACATTGAAATATTAACCAAGGTTAAGTTTCTGAAATGTCATAACTTTGAGGCTAAGTGAACTTAGTATATTATTATTGTATGAATGTTTTCTTTCTTTGCAATTTATTGTTGCACTGCTGATATATTGAACTTATTAGAATTTGAATTATTTGATTTGTGACGTCATATGTGAGCAGCTTTTCTGCATATCGTATGGTAAAAGATCAATGAAATGTCATTCTCTCAGAAAATAGGAAATGGTTTTTATTGTACCTTCAGTATATCAATACACAAATCATTTTACACGCACTCCCTAAAATAAAATAAAGTACAAGTCATCAAACCATTTAAAAAAAAATGAAATTTATGAATTTTATATTACATAATATGGGGAAGTTTCTCGTTAATGACGTCACAAATCAAAAACTTGAAATTCTAATAACTTTCTTAATATTAATGGATTTTCCTCAAACCTTCACCAATATTTTAATAATTTTTTCTGCTAATTTTACAATAAACTTTTGTCAGGGTGCAGAGCTGCAAAGTAGTACAGATTTTCCATATTTAGTACTGAAAAATGAGAATTTTGATGGTTTCATGCATAATACTGATTCTTTTTAAGTGTCAGTTTTTATGTGTTATCCTATTGTACTTCTTTAGAAATACTGATTTTCAGCTTTAAAAATACTGAAATGTTCTTGTATAGGTTGGCAGCTCTGAGGGTGAAATTCCCTTTAAAATGAAAGCCACATCATTTTTACCCAACTTTGCATGGGGTTATTTTTTAACCTATAGAGGCCAAATATGAAAAGAATAATATAGGTTCATGTGCTTATTTTTTCCTAAGGACCATTGAAGTTCGCGAAATTGAGAGTCTGGTTAAATGGCAGAATCAAGGAATTTGGGCCTCCGTTATACCTCACGAGATCACAACATTAATAGTTAGAACCCCTATTTGAACTTTTGAGTCCATGCAAAGTTCATCAGATTTTCCAGTTTAGTTCAGAAATGAGTGCTAAAGATTTTGAAAGTATTTACACTAGGCCCATGTACTCCTACTTTATTATAGCTATCATGTCAGAAAGAAAAAAATCATGCTTAAATTTTGAATTATACCCCTAAATTCTTCACTATAATAACCCAAACTGAATTTGCTCTTTACCGGTGTGTTCTATTATTTTGTCACAAAGCTAATAACTGGGATTTTTGTTCCTCGCTTTAACTCTTTGTAATTTTTGTGTTTTGTTTATAATTCTGTTATCTCTTCTTTTTTTTTATCACTATTTTGTTTTAAATAATCGTCATGTGCATTAACAAAACAATTTTTTTTTTCAAAAGGTATGTATTCCTGTAGAGTTTTGTAGGGCTACAAGCATAGTCTAAGGTTTCCTCCGTATTTGTGTTTTATATAATATATACTGCATTCGTGGAGCATATTGATAGAGAATGCTAATTATTTATATTATTTTTATACTTATTGTATATATATATGTAAAATTCGTACAGCTTGGTAATCATGTAATTATAGCAAAGTTTTATAATGTCACAGATGTGTGGAAATGAAATTACGAGTGAAATGGAATTAATTTGAGCCGATCTTCACACACTGTAAATTTGCAACATAGTGAAAAACAACAGAATCACTGCTTAGAAATTTGGCAAATTTTGGAAAGTTATCATTTTATCGTTCATTTTATCACAAATATTGACTCGTATACAGTGCATCCCACAAAAGGGAAACCCGTTTTCAGATTTTACAATTTATAATTGGATACTAGTTTGAGACCAACAGCTTGGCTCCGAATGCCTGTATTCGGATGACTGGCAGCTGATTCGGTACCGGTGTAACTAACTAGGGCTTTTGAATACTCGTGTAAGAAAAATTGAAGTAATTTATATATGATTTTGTTAATTACTGTAAGAATTGGTGTTTTATGATTTATAATCCCTTGTGTAACTTCCAATTTGTATGTGATTTATTGTTTAATCTGTGATATAATTATAAATGTGAATAAATCCCCTGATAGAGGGAAAAGAAGAACATAATTACACTCTTAGTCAATTTTTGCCTGAATCAAACAGATATCTGTGGTTCCCGGTATATCACTCAAACCAGACATTTTTTTTCTTTATAAAAATTGGCATTATTTATTGAGTTATCAGAGTATCTTTACAATAACAAATCTGTAAGCACTTACAGTACATACAATTTATGTCTAAAGCACATTAAAAATAACCGATTATCATTTTACAGGATAATTTTGTCCAGATGAACTATTTTTCAGCATATAGTCATGTGAACATACAAACGAAATTTGTCAAACATACATTAGATTAGATACTAGAAATACAATAAATCCAGTCTGTGATATAGATATCACTGAAGATAACATATCGAATAATTCCACTGAATGTGCGTAGGAAATATATCGAGAATAGTTGACCGTAGAACATTGCTTAATGAAATGAAAAAAGTAGAAATTAAGTAATTATCTTAACATATTGAATATTGAAACACTTGATTTAAGTCAGAAGAGATTAATGCAATTAATATGGTCATATGCATATACCAGATATTGGATTGTAGTAAAATAGGGAATAAATTACCATATATGAGTAAATGAATATCGAATCGATATTCATTAGGTGGGCTAATGATGTCACATCCCCACTTTCCTTTTTCTTATGAAATCATAATTCTTTCATTTTTTCATACATGTGTAAATGATGTGTCTCTCCATTATGTTGAAATAATGCACTTAATCAGTTGTCAATCCAATCGTTTTAGTTCTTGGTAGAAAATTTTTGAATAAACCTAATTTCATATAATAAAATACAAAAGAACAAGTGGGGAAATGACATCATCAGCCTACCTAATGAATATTCATACAGACATGCCTAGAACTGTTTCACCGGAATAATGCAAATCTTTAAAATTCAATAACTTTGTTATTTGTTATCCGATTTTGATGAAATATATATTTCCAACCTGGAGCATCGCTTTAAAGAATAAAAACTTTCTTTAAATGTGTTACTGCCCTCTACGTTCGTTGCTGCAAACCTTGGCAGGTTTTCCGTGGGTACTGGTAAAGTCCAAATCATTCTGCTTCAATATTAGTCACATGTAGCCGATGACATCATTAGGATTTGGAATTTGTTTTCATTCCCTAGGAAGACTTGGAATAGACTGTAATATCAATTTCATTATTCAATTCACGAATGAATTGGAACATATGTGATCGTTATAAGATTTTATAGGTTGGAATGTTCATACCAAAGGCAACTTAAATTTCTTAAAAAAGCAGATCGGAACGGATCGTGTAGTCTGCGGGCGTATAATCAATTTTTCAATTTCAATTTATTTCATTCATAAAAACACATAAATATACATAGTAATAAACAAAATATAAATATAAGAATGTGGAGACAGCTTAGAAGAACCAAGTCTTATACAGTGCTGCCACCAAAATGTAAGCACAAACATTTTAAAATGGACATTTTAACATAATAACTAGAAAATAAGGATGATAAATAAAAATACAAATTATTAATATTCCAAGACAAACCCTACACGATACTTGAACAAACAAAGCCTGATAATTTTATAAGTAATATTTTTTTTTAAATAATTGTTTGAAAGAATTGAGTGATACACTTAATTTAATGTCATCAGGTAATGCATTCCAAATAAGTGCGCACCGGTCGGCTTATTAGGAAAGTAAAAGAGGTAGACGCACAAGCCTCTCACGATAAACGTTGGTGGCGCATGCTCTTTATGAAAACGCCTAAAGTAATGACCATCAAATGAGTTTGGTAGGTGTATCAACTGGAGGAACAATTTCCATATCCACGGAAATAGGTACAATGGAATGACTTGAATCTGTGTTTGTGAAGATACAATCAAGGAAAGGATATTAATAAGCCATTTCAATTGAACAGCGCCATCTCGAGACCTAAACTACCTCATTACACAAACACCCCCCCCCCCCACATACAATAAACATATAATACTGCATCTTTAATCAGAATGTGAGGAGCCTTTAAAGTGCCATCGACTTGACGACTTGGCGAGATACTTTATCTTGCCATGTCGACCTAATAACCTTATTATGTCGACATGGGGAGATACGTTATCTCGCCAAGTCAACTTATAAAAAGTTATATGTCGACATGGCGAGATATGGTATCTTGCCAAGATGACTTATAAAACGACATATGTCAAATAGCGAGATATTGTATCTTGCCAAGTCGACTTATAAAACATTATATGTCGACACGGCAAGATATGAAGTGTCCAAGGCCCGACGAGAGTCCAAGTATCTCGCCAAGTTGACATAACTTTTTATGAGTCGACTTGGCAGGATAAAATATCTCGCCATGTTGACATATAATGTTTTATAAGTCAACTTGGCAAGATATAACGTATCTCGCCATTTCGACATATAACCTTTTATAAGTCGACTTGGCGAAATAACGTATCTCACCATGTCGACATATAACTTTTTATACGTCGACTTGGCAAGATAAGGTATCTCGCCATGTCGACATAATAAGGTTATTATGTCGACATGGCAATTAAGATAAAGTATCTCGCCAAGTCGTCAAGTCGATGGCACTTTAAAGGCTCCATAAGAATGCAATATTTTGTTCTGTAGTATTAAAATCTATAGCCTCAGGAAAAGTCCTTTGACATAGTGTTTATCCAAAATTGCCACTCTGCACCCAGGTGCAGTGAATGAGGTAACAAGTAATTCCTTTGAATGCTCAAGCGTCTGATAAGGGAAGCTATGGAGAGCGTAGAAACATTTTATTAAGAACTGCATATAAAGTAAATGTGACTGAGGTATAATATCTTTTATTAATTTCAATTATTCTTATTACTATTATTATTATCATTATCATTATTACATTATAATTATTACTTTTTCTTACCGGTATAGGATTATTCTAGGTGTCATATTGATGATATTAGGTCCCATTATGATTTTATTCATTATTATTAATCATTACTATCATAATTATATTATCATGATTACTACCTCTTACCGGGTCGGATCTTCTTCCATTAAAGGTGCCATGTAGATGATATTAGGTCCCATTATGATTTTATTCATTATTATTAATCATTACTATCATAATTATATTATCATGATTACTACCTCTTACCGGGTCGGATCTTCTTCCATTAAAGGTGCCATGTAGATGATATTAGGCTCATTATGATTTTTCTTATTGTTATTATTGTTAACATTATATTATTATTACATTGTCATAATTATTACTATTTCTTACCGGGTAGGATCATTTGTCATTCTGGGTGTGGTATGTTGATGATATGTCCCCTATGATTTTTATTATAATTATTATTATCATTACTATCAATCATCATCATTACTATTATAATTATATTATTATTATCATGATTACTATCACATAACGGGTAGGATCATCTTCCATTGTAAGTGTCGTGTTGATGATATTACTATGATTATTATTATCATTATTGTTATTGTATTATTAACATTATATATTATCATTATTATAATATTATTATCATAATTATTACTACTTCTCACCGGGTAGGATCATCGTCCATTGTAGGTCTCATGTTGATGATATTAGGTCTCTTTTTGCCGTTAAGACGGTAGCTTAAGGTTACCTGAATCAGACATTAAAAAAAAGAAAATTTTAATTGTAATTATTCTTCATTCAATTGTGGCTATATGACATTTCCACGGGGATGGTGGTAGAAGACTTTGCAGAACCTTTCTGCCCTTTCACACGGTTAAAAAAAATCGTAATTTGAATGACGATTCCAGTGAAAAATATAGGGCTACACTGAACCCCCCCCCCTGATTTTACAGAAAAAAATAAGATTTTGCAGAAAGCAATAACAGAATCATTCTGTCAATTCACAAATTTTTTTTTGCAATTTAACAGAACAAGTCTGTTTACAAAGGAGAAAATGGTGTTTTATTAAAGTAAGGTTCCATACACCAAATACCAATTTCCTGTAATTTTGCATGATATAATGTAAGATTACGCATTCTGGTGAGATGTGTTCTCGAGACTCTGCTGCAGGAACTCTTCTTTTGTTTTAAAGGATATATAGGGACACATTTTTAGCACGCGTGAAACCAAATTAGAATCACGAACGCTAAGCACAATCACGAATTCAATTCTACTCCGGAGGTGAAGAATTCCAGTTTCACTCAAATTGCGGTACAAATTTTTTCGTGTGAAAGGTCCGATAATTCTAAAGACGGATATTGCAATCATCATTACAATGATGATTCAATAGGGAATTTCCGCAATCAATATGCAAACGCTTTCTACGACCCATATTTTTTTTCAAAAGCGTGTGTGTGTGTGTATTTGAGTTTTGTCAGACGTGTATCAATCAGATATGATTATTTACGTCTGGGACCGACCTTTAACGTCACCATCCGAAAGACGTGACCAGGGCTCGAACCTCGAACCTCTGCATCAATTTGTAACTTCCCCGCATAGCTTGGATTACAGGCGCACGCCACAACGCCCAAGCTCTTCAATGTCGCACAGCCTTTGTCGAAGTCGGCGAATCAAAACAGCAGTGCCGTCATGTATTGACCGCACAACAACGATGCTAGCGCTACCAATTGCGTTAACATAGGAGCTGTTACAACTGGTAATGTGGCAGCGATGCCTAATGTTACAAAGCATTACTTAAGTTAAACATTGAAATATATGTTTTGACTTCACAATCCACAAGATGTGACTGTAAGGGCTAACAGTTCGCGCTCTGTTAAGCTAACAACGCTTCTGTGCAGCCGGCACTGTACTCTAGAAAAAACACCATATATTTGCAAGTTTACGTCTAGGGCTCACAAGCCTAATTCATTTCCCATAGACTCGTGTGTTAAAGTGGCACTTAAAAAGAATTCATAAGAAATAAGGAGGAAATTCGAGCGTTGAATGTTTACTACCAGTCTGATAAATGTCAGACATTCCATATCTGACCAAAAAAGGGTAACTCGACCGGCTCATTTTAAAAATAAATCAGGATTTATGAAGACTACACCTGCCGGGACCAAATTCATCACTTGAGAGAGTAAAATTACCCTAATTCTTCCGCCAGTAAAAATATAGTTCCATATTGGTGATATATCTTTCCAATTTGGAAAAAGTAAGTTCAGTAGGTACCCTCCCTAGAATCAGTGTTAGATTGTCAGTCAAATTCATTCATATTTTTCAATCAGCAATATCAAATTTAAAAATTGAGCAATGGGTTGGCTTGAATGTATATCTATAGCCTGCCAGTTGTGATTAGACCCGTGCAACCTGTAGTCCATTCCAGGGACAATCTGAACGCGATCAATCGCTAAATGAACTGACCAATCATTATCAATGTTACACGCGCATAGGGTTTAAAATACTGACCAGGGACCAATCAGTGCGGTTCTTTCATATTTGCAATTCATCGCAAATTACCTTTGTGGTACGGAGCCCTGATGACCCCCCGTCCATCAACTTTCGACAAAAACCGAAGTGCGTCTTAAGCATAATTTCTAGCAAGCTTTGTTGAAATTCACGAACCATTTCTTTGCGGAAGATGAAAACAAGACACTCTCCTTGACTGTTGCCCCTTATCTTTTGCCTCGTGCACCTGCCCATTTGTCCCCCCCCCTGGCATGTTCAGAGATGTTCACAATGTGACATTTCCTTCAATGATACAATTTAGTGTTATTAAACAAATTTGTAATTAGAAATTCAGATCTGGGAACGTGGGTATATAGATTGAACAAAACAAGATATAAAGTGAAAAATAATCGAAACGTCAAATATCTTTTGTCGAATGTGTTTTGGTTAAATGACCTTATTGTCTGCTATTGAATGCAGATCCGACTATGGTAGACAAACGTAGACCTATGTAACAATCGGCCTATATACCCTACTGATATATAGTTCCACAGTGTATCAAAATAAATCACCTTCACATTGTTGACTTTGAGCATTTTAAGAGTGTGAATCACATATTCACATAGTCGAACATATTATGAACACACTGTGAATACACTATAGCTGTCCAGACCACAGTGTCCACAGTGTGGAAATATCATTACACTGTTGAATTTAAGTATTTTAAGAGTGTGAATATATTCACATAGGAGATGACCACGTGAACACACTGATCACACAGTGTGAACTTTTCTTTCCAGCAAGATAGTGGACCCTTAATCGGCCTCGTGGGGGGCACATCCGCCCCCTTCCCCGACCCCCCCTTTCTTTTGGAAAAAAATGTATACAAACCTGGTTATGAAGGTCGTCTGTGGGTAACGTCGCTAGTTTTTGAATATGTGAGTTGAAGGTGCGCATTTTCGTCAATGTCCCATTTAATAAGTATTCTACAATAACAAAGCAGAAAGAAGCGATGTAGGAAGGAGTTTGATATGAGGCATGGACGGCACTATGAACCGGGGGGGGGGGGGGGGAGGGGGCGGTACTTATTTTTACAAATTTAAATCACGAAAATACCTACTACCAAACATAGACCATAGACCATTGCTAAAGCCACAATCAAATTGTCTTAGAAATATCACCCTTTAATAATTAAAGGGGAAGTTCACCCTGAAGACAAGTTTAAAAAAATAGCAGAAAAAAATAATAATTATTTGTAACGGTTTGAGGAAAATCCGTTAAGGATTAAAAAAGTTAATAGAATTCTAATTTTTTGATTTGTGACGTCATAAACGAGCAGCTGCCCCATATGTAATGTGATATAAAATGCATGAATTTCATTTTTAATGGTTCCTGATGATTTATTTTTTTACCAGTCACTATGTAGGAATGCTGCTCGCATGTGACATCACAAATCAAATAATTAGAATTCTTTGATGGATCTTTCTCAAACCTTCGGCAATATTTTTTAAAACATTTTTTTGCTATTTTTACAATAATCTTAGGGCGAACTTCCCCTTTAAGCTTCAATAACCTACCCGCAACAATCCGATTAGAAAAAAGGCAAACATTTACACTTTTCATATCACTTTCTTATACCAAATCTGTCGTATGGATTCATTTACCTTTTTTGTTGAATTTTAATATTTACTCTGTATATTATTCCATTTCCTTTTCATGTTTTTGCTAATTGCAATTTTGTTTTATATGTATTATTTTGATGTTTTTTAATTGTGTTTTCGTTTGGTATTCCTTTGCATCGCTTACGGCCTTACTAAAAAGAACTTTCAGCTGATATAAAAAGTACCATACCATGATTGTTGAGTATTGTTTTTTTTCCCCTTGAATTAAGAGGAAGGGGAAGTAATAATAAGAAGAGTATCAAATAGACACACTTTTACATTTTTTAATCTGTGTTCTGTAGCTTATGGGGTTCCATATAGTTTGTCACTTTTACTTTTACATTTCACTTTTAGCTCCGGTTGTAGTTCAGCAGCACTGCATAGCGCCCCTAAACGCCTCAACTACTCAAATCTGGTCAGATTCCCCTCCCATAATGCAACATTCTGACCAGTGTAGTTTTGTAATATACGCCCATTTGAATGACAACTAATTCACTAGAATCAACTAAATGAATTCATACCACAGTAATTATGATTCTATAAACAAGTAGGCCTAGTTTCTTCTCATAAAATTTAGCTTCTCTACTTACAATAATTAGGATAATTCATAACATGCAGGGGCCGCGGAAGCGGGGGGGGGGGGGGGGGGAGGTGGTGGGGGGCTTGCAGCCCCCCCCACTTTTTTTTTCAAAAACCGTGTACAAAACCGTAAAAATTACCATATGATTGTGATTTTTTTGCATGGTCAGCCCCCCCCCCCCCATCCGCGGCCCCTGACGTGTATAACTAATTTATCTTGAACTGTATATTTAAATACTGGCTATTTATAATGTATGCATGTAGTCAACTAGTCTAGAGACAACGTGCATGCGCTCCACTCCTCCTTTCTTAGAAGCTTACCTACTATGAAACCAATAGTCATATCATCAGGACGACCCGCTCTAGCGCATGTTTTTCCAAACTTTCCACGACTGTTGAATAAAATAAAAATAGAATCAAAAAAATAAAACATGAATACATATTTCACAATTGCAATTTCATAGTCTAAACATGATTTGATTTCAATCTTTGGAAATAATTGAATGATTATATAATGATTGATGTGTTGTGAAAATCGGATCTGACATCTAGTTATGAACAGATGTTCTTTATAACATGCTTCACATTAATTCATATCTATCATAATGTCACGAATAAACGGATTCGTAATATACCTCGCATAAGGCATCATCTTCGGTACTAACGCCTTACTATAGCAAACTCCTGCTCCTCCGGTGCCAAACCAGAACTCGGCAGACTAAAAAAAGATAAATCAATAAACAAAAAATTATTTAAAAAATGACAAAAAAATGAAAGACAATAGCTTGCATTAATAATTGGACGGTTTCTCAATAAGCAAGTTCAAATAATGATAACAATGGACTATAGCCTTGACGGAGACACAGTAATTGCTCTGGTTCTATTCTATGCCCGAGTCATAGACGAGGGAATCGTTACTTGACTGGGCTGTATCTCTCGAAACTGCATACAAACAAAGTCAGACAGCCTTGAACAAACTTGAAATTTGTGAATGCTGCATGAGCAATATTTACTTCGTATCCCTGCGCACCTAAAATTCGACAAAATAAAAAATAAAATATTCCATAAGATCAGCAGTTAACATAATTCCTTGAATTGATTTGTCCAAAATATCCCTTCACAATTTTCACATTGTTTCAAAGCAGATATTAACCAATCGCGCCATCTGGAGTCTTCAACTACTCATACCTGGGGCCCGTTGCAGAAAGAGTTGCGTTTAAACGCAAGTCAAAAAATCAATCGCAAGTCAAAAATGCGCGCTGTTGATTGGTTGAAAATCAAGTTTCTCATGATTTTTGGAGTTGCGATTGATTGCAACTCTTTCTGCAATGGGCCCTTGGCCAGTTTCCTGACCCATAATGCTAGTGTAGTCTAGTAATATAGACCCACTTAAACGATAACATGCTAATCAACTACTCAATACATAAATACCGCAATAATTATGTTACCAAGTAGCAATACAATCACTTTTCCTCTCAAAGCATTTAAGTTTCTCTATACAAATACAGGGGCCTGTTGCAGAAAGAGTTGCAATCAATCGCAACTCTAAAAATCATGTGCAACTTGATTTTCAACCAATCAACAGCGCGCATTTGGGACTTGCGATTGAATTTTGGATTTGCGTTTAAACGCAACTCTTTCTGCAACGGACCCCTGGTCAATTAAGTATTAATATATATCTGAAAACCTCTATTTTAAGACTATGTATTTACAACACACAGTCAATGAGAGACCACACACAGTTCACTCCACCTTTAAATTAAACAACGTTTTATGTTTTATACTTAATTTGCCATAAATCAAGCAGGGCTGTTTAAACTAGCTGTTAAATAACTACCACCGCAAGGTTCATATAATAAAAAGCGTTGTATAAAATTTTGAACATCGTGTTTTTTTTACTTTGTCAATCACGTACCACATAATATGCCTAGATATTTCCACTCTGTTGTGGGTTGGTTTACATTGAGGTGCAAACCTTTGAGTTTCATTTTTTTCATTAAGATTACATTTTTATTTTGAAAACCCCGGTAATTGTAATAGTCATATAATTGAGAGCTCAGAAACATCTGCATTAAGCACTCATTATTACTATTACTGATATTAATTGTTATATTACTATATTATCATTATTACTTGATTATTGGACCATTATTATAATAATGATAATGATAATAATAATAATCACAATAATAATTGCACATTCATATTGCGCAATTTCTGTGTTAAAATCAAGCCCCCGAAGCTACCGCCATTTTGTTTAATCCATTAGAAGCTAAAATAAGCCCTCATTAATATTAATTTCGTACGATGCTCCCTCGTCGACTGTGGTTTTGTACGTGTATTAGACAATACGCACATCAGCGCAA
This sequence comes from Lytechinus pictus, assembly GCF_037042905.1. Taxonomy (NCBI): domain Eukaryota; kingdom Metazoa; phylum Echinodermata; class Echinoidea; order Temnopleuroida; family Toxopneustidae; genus Lytechinus; species Lytechinus pictus. The sequence continues at coordinate 14,421,026 of NC_087250.1, read as the reverse complement.
TGACAAAGGTCAACTTGGCAAATTCATTAATGTATTCATTTTGTTACGCGCTCGTGACGCGAAGGATTCAGCGAATCAAGCAAGCGCAAATCTGAGACGATACATTGCGCTCAATAAAGTATCGTTATCACAATCGATATCACTTAAAAACAAAGCATTGTTTGTATTGTGTCGTATAGGCCTATAAAGGGAAGATGAAAAGAGTAGTCTTCAAGTCGTGATTAGTTAAAGAGGTCTCAAGTGCTTTTGCCATCCCCAAATTGTCGCATGTTAAGATATACAGCAATCTTAGTTTTTAACAAATGTAAAGAATCAATATTAATTAATCAATATTAGGGGGGCCTACATTATACAAGCTCTGCTTTTCAGTTGGCCCTCCCTCCCTTTCAATCATTTATATTTCGATTTGATAATTGTCTATTGTAATTTTATAATGTTGTCAATTTTTGTATGTACTTCAATTGTGATTATATGTTACTTTGTCAATTGTATCATAATTGTAAATATGAAATTGAAAGTGGAAAATAAAATAATTGAATTGAATCTAGACTCTGAATAGCCGGCAGAGGCCGCCGAACGGATCAAAGGGGGTTGTTGCACTGACCCAAAAGTCTTGTTTTCTTTTTTTTTTCTAGGGGGGGGGGCGGGTGGGGGCAGAACATGGTTATTACAATTTGATGGTAATTTTCACTGGTTGAGTATGGTTACTGAAAAAAATAACTGTCACCACTAATAGAGTACATTTCTTGTTACAAATTTCGAGAAGCAAAAAAAAAAATCTTTTGTTCAAGGTATAATACGTAAGGGGCCGGCCCCGGCCCTCAAGGATCCCCGTGCCTGTTTTCTTCATCTGGCGTCCGTTTCATAATTAATGAATTACAGCTATTCAAACATCGCTGTTATTGTGATTACCGTGGTAACCTAGATTATGATTGGTTATAGCAGTTACCATCGTAGTTAACTACGATGGTAACGGCTATATACCAATCATAATTACCATACTTGTAACTCATGATGAAACGGGCCCCGGTTTATCATGTTTAATACGTTTCCTGTCCCCTCTATTCTCCAGCATTTCTTGCTCTGTTTTTCCATTTAATAATTTTCCCACTCACGTTATTTTGGTGCCGCCTTTCTCCTACATATATTTCCTTCTTCTTTTCCCACTTGTTATCTGTCTCCTGGTTTCCATAAATCTCGTCTTATTTCTCTTCCACCCCTTTGTTCCTACTTCCCACCATTCGTGCTCTCTTACCCCCCCCCCCTCTAAATTATCTCTTCATATGTGCCCCTCCATTTCTTTCTCATCTCTTTTCAACCCCCGGCCCTTCTCATCACTCTTTCTCTCTCTCGATCTCCATCTCATTTGAATTTTGCCAATTCCAAATCCCTTTCATTTTAGCTCTGTACAAATACTATATGAATACAATTAAATGAAAGACATGAAGGCATTTTCTGGTTAGTTGTGAATTTTATTAATAGCCAGAAAAAATATCACATTATCAGAGGATTTAGCCTTACTTTTTTTCTTAAGCGTATGTTAATACTTTGAATCGAACAAAAATGTTTTTTGTATGCAGGGGCAGCGATCCTGGGTGGCACTGTTCCCCCTACTTTTTGAAGCACTGAAAAGTGCCTTTAATTTTATGTAAGAAAAATGCCCCCTCACGAACGTGAACTGTGTCCCTTTCACCTGACGAGAACCTGTTTTAGGTGTTACCAAGTGCTCTTCCTTGTGTGCAAATTTTTACCAAAAAATGCCCCCCGAACGTGTTCTGTGCCCTTTCATCTGAGGGCCCGTTTTAAGTGTTAAAAAGTACCCCCTCGCCTTCTTGTAAGTGCCCTTTCTCGAATAACTGCCCCCTTTTACCCAAGAAAAGTGCTCCTAAAGAATGACGAGTGCCCTTTGAAACAAGAAAACAATAAGGAAATCCTTTGTGCATTAAGTTTAATAATTCATGTGAGTGGGGGTAGATAAGCAGTTTCGTACACTACAGATGGAGGGGGGGGGGGCTTGAAGGAATCTTGCCCCCCCCCCAAAAAAAAAGGGTGAAATATATCATTCTGAATGTTTTGTCGAAATCTATCACAAAATTGGATTTTCTTTTTTAAAATGTCAAAATTTTGCTCTCTCGCAACTTCTTTAAAATTTCACATAATACAGCATTTTCCCTGTGCCCCCCCCCACTTTCAACTTCACTTCGCCGCTCCTATTTGTATGTTTATAGCTTTTCCTTTTGCAACCAGTTTTAATGAAAATCGACAGGAAATTTCATACTTCATGAATTTGGGGTTGTGATGATAATAAAAAAAAAAAATTGGACTTGAAAAAAAAAAACCTTTTCCATCTTTATCAAGTGCTTCCTAAGCTAAGTCACTTTTCAATTTGTTGGGTTTCTTGAATGAAAACATCTGTTACACCAGTCCTGCAGATTGAAAAAAATAGAGAAAGAAAATCAATGAATTTAAATTAAAATTGTCATGATTTGTAAAACATAAATGTTTTAAGAAAAGTAAGACTATACATACCGCCGATACCGGTATATAAATTTCTTCATCACATAACATAGGAAATCTTACTTCTACTAATTATAAACTTGTACTTCTACAAAGCATATCACTTAAACCTGTTCTATGCAGTTTGCATACCACTCTCCATTATAACTACATGTACTCTATAAAAAAAAATGTCAGAGATTTCCCATAAATATGAATATATAAATTAACATATATAAATTATATATAATAGTCAGAATTAAAGATGATGTTTTGTTGCACAGAATATTTTGATCTGCGAATAAAAACGACACCTATCTATAACCTAAAAACAGAATTGAAATGTTTTCTTCAAAGGCAGGTCTATTTGTTGCCTAAAAATATTGTGAAAACCCCCCATTATTAAAAATAATCACTTATTAACTCACTCATATAACTGCTGTAGGTTGTATTTCTCTTTGTGGTCCTATCACTGTTCTATTAGGCCTACTTCACCAATTGTTTATCATCATCAATCACCTCCATGGAAATTGTAGAGCTGCATCATCCTATTGGACAAAATGTAAAATAATAAGATTTAAAAAAAATTGTAAATCTACAAATATGAAATATGAATATCACACTAAAGAATGAATAAAATGAATTTTCTGAAATATAAAACATGAAAAATAAATATTGCTTTGTTTATAAACAAATAGGAAATAAAAAGGCAATTTTTTTAGTAGATCAAGGACATGACCTTATTTTATAAATTTGCCCAAGGTACATAACTTTTGGCATTGGTTCTATTTTAGACTCGAGAGAGTCGAGAGCCTGTATATATAAGAAGTGTATATTCAGTATAGATCCTACCTCTTAGCAGTGGCTCAGGTTATTTTTATTTAATGTAAACATGGTTAACATTCATTTCAATGCATGTAATGTATCTGTAATTTTTATGGGTTAGTTTAACTTTTATACCTGGATGAGAATCTGCAAAATGATACATGCACTTATGATCATCATGTTTAACCATAGGTACTGGGTAGACCTCTACTGTTTTTCTTGTTCTTCAAACTCAACCTGTTTGTGAAAGAAAAGAGAGAACAATAAGTGTCAAGTGATCTCTTTCATGGCCGTATGTACACTGTTAAAAAAACCCTGATTTTACAGAAAAAAAACAAGATTTTGCAGAAAGCAATAACAGAATCGTTCTGTAAATTCATAAAACAGGAAGTTTTCTACAGAACAGGTCTGTTTAAAAAGAGGAAAATTGTGTTTTATGTAAGGAAATTTGTAAGGTTCCATACACCAAATACCAATTTCCTGTAATTTTACATGATATAATGTAAGATTATGCAATCTGGTAAAATTACAGGTGTTCTCGAGACTCTGCTGCAGGAACTTCTTTTATTTTAAGAATAAATTTTCTAACAGTGTAGGGGGAGGGGTTTGGGTGGGAGCTGAAATGTGAAAACCTTCATAAAAAAAAAGAATTGCATGAAATCCTTCAATTCTACTTTAGAAAATGCAAAAAACAGCCCTAGGCAATATTGGTAGGTTCGGGCCCTCACTTTCTGAATTTCAGGTTTCTCTAATTTTTTTCACATGTCTGCCCCCCCCCAAAAAAAAAAAAAAAATCTGCATCTTTTTATTCCGAATCTTACTTAGTTCATTTGATTTTAGCAACATAATTTCATAATCTCATGCACTAGGTCTAGATCTATTTGTAAGGAAGTATAGATCTAGTCCAACCAGAATCAGTGCTGCGTGACGGCATTCATGTATCTAAATAAGGTCTAGATCTAGACTCTCGATCTACACTGTTGGTCATAAAGGTGGAATATTTATTTTTACCCCAGTTTAGGGAAGGATTTTTAAAAATTATTTATTTCTAATAGATCTAGATAATGGCATACATTCTCAGATTTTATTGAATACTAATTTGCGAGTATTTGTTTTGCGTGACTGCTTCATCATATGTGTGTTACTATGCTAATCAGCTAAGGGACCTACGTCCTTAAGTCATGATTGACAGTAATGAGGATTAATGCCTCACAAAAGGGCACTGATATATAGCTGATCGACACGATTTTTATCCTGGGGCCTCACAGTAACGAGGCCATTGCTTAGCCCCTGAATCATGACTGTACGCAGTGTTTGCTAGGGTACGCGGCCCCTTCCACAAATCCCCCAAAACGAAGAAAATGCAATAAATTGTCAAAAATTTATTGCATTTTCCCCCGGCCCCCAACAGGAAAAATTCCTCTGTAGGGCCATGCATTATGGTTCAAGGCATGGCCACACAGAGAAATTTTTCCTGTTGGGGGCGGGGGGAAATTGCAATGAATTTTTGACAATTTATTGCATTTTCTTCGTTTTGGGGGATTTGTGGGGGCGGCCGCGCACCCTAGCAAACACTGCGTACAGTCATGATTCAGGGGCTAAGTAATGGCCTCGTTACTGTGAGGCCCCAGGATAAAAATCGTGTCGATTAGCTATATAAGTGCCCTTTTGTGAGGCATTAATCCTCATTACTGTCAATTATGATTTAAGGACGTAGGTTCCCTAGCTGATTAGCATAGTAGCACACATATGATTTAGCAGTCACGCAAAAGAAACACTCGCAAATCAATATTCAATAAAATCTGAGAATGTATGCCATTATCTAGATCTATTAGAAATAAATAATTTTTTTAAATCCTTCCCTAAACTGGGGTAAAAATAATTATTCCACCATTATGACCAACAGTGTAGATCTAGACCTAGATCAATGTAAAGCTAACCCTTCCGTGACTTTACCTAGATGTATATCGATTTAGAAATTGTTGATGTCTGACTTTTATTCCTGGCTAAACCTTCATTGCCATTATTGACCGAGAGTAGATCTATCATCTAGATCTAGTCCTTGGTCCACCGACAGTCTAACCCAGGGAGCTCCCGCTGCGCGGGCGGGAGCTCCCTGCCCCTGGGTTACCGACAGTCATACTCATGTAAATGTAGTCGTTTAGGCCCAGACCTACATCTAGGCCTAAAATTAGAGACCTAGATCCTAAGCCCTGGGGGTACGTGTCGAGGGTTGGGAAAGTATAAGTTAGATGACTAGATTTGAATTAGGTAGGCCCAGATAGATGATTAGATCTACGTACAAGCATCGATGGATAAAAGTAAAGTAACATAAACTGATATTAAAAAGTAAAATAAAGAAGAAAGACTAGCTAGGCTCTGTTAACCAGAAATTAGATCTTGATCTATTGATAATACCGAGTCTAACTATATAAATAATAAGAATTAAAATGGGTGGGGGCTAAATGCAGAAGAAGCCTGAAGTTATGCAAAATAAATTTGATATAGAAACTGACGAGAATCTAGTGAGGATTGAAACAATGATGACAGGCATATCTTCTTCCACACTCCGCTTCACAGTATTCCTGACTGAGTCTCGATCTACTGAAGATAGATGCAGATCTCCCTCTAGATCTAACGTTATACAGTGTACAAAAATAAGCTTCATTCTTCTTGTTTTAATCAATCGTTGGCTCCCGGCCCGATTTTCTCTCGATGCCCAGCCGGCTAGGAGCCCGTACAAAATACATGTGGTTGACACAGCGGCATAACCACTGAAAAGCAACATACAGGCTGCACTGGGCCGGGCGACGATGACAATCTAACTTCAATTTCAAAGACCAAATTCTGCTTTTCTTTAACAGAAGAATGATAACAAACTCTCTAATTAGTTACAGAAATAACCTAAGATCACAAAATACAGTGTGAAATGTGTAAATAGTCCACAGAATTAATGTGGTTATATCAATTTATACGTACTCACCGGAGTGTTTGTAGGTCCATTTTTGTGTGGAAAGAAAAGTTTCATAATGAATAAATTAGATGACGTAATGAGGTCAAATGAATAATTAATTCTGTAACACGATACCACTAGTATCGATGACAAAGAATCGGGGAAATCGCGTATTAATGACGCTCTTAGCCAATGAAAAGGCCGGATTATGAATATCTTCATGCTCATGAATGTCAATGAGGGCTTATTTTTGTCTTCAAATGATCGCGGTAGGCGGAGCCTAATCTCATTTGTTTTGTGCTGAACGCGCACGCAGCTTTCGGTCTAGTAATATATTATAAGGTCTTTGGTTAAAATACTCAACTGCGCATTACAATATTATTATTATTACCCCGGCTAATTCTGTGCTGCTGCTGCAGGCGCTCTGGCATTCGAGAAATTTCTTCCTCTGGGTACCCATTCACCTCACCTAGGTTGAGTGCAGCACAATGTGTGTAAATTTCTCGCTGAAGCTGGGAATCGAACCCATGTCCTTCAGATTGAAAGACGAGAGTCATAACCACTAGACCACGATGCCCCCGTTATTATTGTTTTTTTAATTTCATCATTATTATTTTCATTACTTTATTACTAATATTATTATTTGCTTATTATTATCATCATCATTATTATGTCTTACCCGATTCTTGAGATGATCTTTGCCTTTTATAGAATGTGTCACACTTGGTCGACCAAGGTAATAATCTTGATTGTGATCATACCCTCTGAGCAAGGCTAGCAGCTGAGGTATATTCAGATAGTTGTCGTCATCCACGTGGCAATACCATCTATGATTAAAGAATAATGTTAGGATAGTACACTGCAAAATCTCCGGTGTTGATTTAACACCAGCCCGGAATCTATATCTGTCCACACCAGAGAAGTGTTAAACAACACCAGTTTGGTTTGGTCTAACACCAGATTTGTGTTTATACAACACCAATTAGTATTAAAACAGCATCGGTTTGAGATTCCAAACTGGTGTTATTTCAATACTTCTCTGGTGTGGACAGATATAGATTCCGGGCTGCTGTTAAATAAACACCGGAGATTTTGCAGTGTATATAGGCCTTATCAAGGGCAAGGTACCTTTAGAAATGTTTTAACACACATGCATATACAGCCGACGGCGAGTTATGCTAATAATAACCTTAACATATATATGTAACACTTAATATACTTTTTTGTACAACTTGTACAATAGTAAAATCAATGAAAATTAACCATTTCGAATAAAGTCATTTGTATCAAATTATTGTATAAATTAGGTTTTAAAACCGCTATATCTTAAAATGATTGCATATTGGTAACATTGATTATTGAAACTTTGGCCCATTGGTAAGATCACCGGATATTTAAATAATTGCAGATTTGTCAAGTCATTGAACATTAACACTGCTCTTTGCTTTAATCGCTGAATATTAAACTAATTCATTTTCCGTGCATCGGTGATATTGGAATGGTTGTCCATTGGAAATCATTTATATGTAGGCCTACATATTATGTGCATTTGTAACATCTCATTAATCACTTACCTTTTATCAAATGATTTGAAAGCACTGAAAATAGCGGATAATTTACAACAGAGTCCTGCACTGTTTAAAGAAATACAAAGCAAGAAAGATATAACTAACAGTACAAAAACAAAACATATATACTGCAGCATGGGGTTGGGGCAAAAGTTCTAAAAACAAATGCGAGCGAGCGAAATTTTGGACATGCAATTTTATGAATTCGTTTTAAGATACAAAATTATCAATTTTTGATAGATTTTGACATACTATTGAACAGTCCACTATAGCTTTCATCTTTCCTTTTAACCCTTGTTTTCTTGTTATGTTCTTTTTTTTTGGGGGGGGGGGGGTCGTGAAACTTTTAGGCGAGCACTTATCGGAATATAATAACATGACTAAACAGAGCGCTACATATATTATTTCGTTCAAGAGCCTTCTGTTCATTCATGCGATACTCCGATGAGTCCATGTCGAGTATGTCCATTTTCAAAGCTATCTTTTTTTTGCATTAGCAACCGGGGGAGGGTGGGGCCGGACACTTCCATTGACGAGTGGATACCAGGCGTGACCATGGGGTTTCAAAAAGCAACCCTACCCTTAACTTGTATTGGAAACAAAACGGTACCTTTCACTTGATTGACCCCCTAAACAAGTAGGTTCTACATCGATATTTTAATTACGTCACGTACGTGACCACGGACGGCGGCTTTTACCTTTTATTTACTTACATTAGTAGGTTTAGTCTCGAGGGGTCTCGAGAGGGTTTAGTGCCGCGCCGCACGCGCGTTTACGTTTTACACCCTGGCGAAGGCAATCTCCGCAAAACTAGCTACAAAGCGACTAGTGAAGAGTCTACACGCGTCACTGGTTTCTCCCCCACACCAACTCTGTGGCTACACGGCCACGGCACTGTCATGAATTAAATCCGAACATGCTTTTGCAGTGGCGTTCGTATACACAAGGTGGTGAAAACCTACCATTTGGGCAATAGCCAAAATTAATTTAGTGTTATATATTCTTGTCTTATTATTATTGCTGCTTGTCTTATCATAATGATAAGACAATAATAATAACAATACAAAACGAAGGAGAATCTATACAGCATGAGTTTTTTCCACTTATATAATTGTTTCATAATGATTCTAAACAGTGAATTAAAATATACTAGTTAGTAGTATAGTAGTATCGGTGGTAGTAGGAGTAGTAGAACTAGTATATTTAAATTCATCGTTTAGAATCATTATGAAACAATTATATAAGTGGAAACAATTGACTGGACTTGACATGCGCTGTAGATTCTCCTTTGTTTTGTACTATTGTTATTATTCTTGTCTTATCTAATTTTTGCTATTGCCCGAATTCTAGGTTTTTCACCTCCTTGTATTTACAATTAAACGCCACTGCATGCAAAAGCATTTTCGGATTTGATTGCCCTCTGTACATGAAGTGGCTGTGCGGTGGTGGTGTGCATAGACTCTTCACTAGTCGCTTTGTAGCTATTTTTGCGAAGATTGCCTTCGCCAGGGTGTAAAACGGAAACGCGCGCCCCGCCCATAGGCCTACCTCGCTCAAATCAGACTCTAAAGGCCTGGTCACACCGCCCGAGCGTTGTTGGAGCGGTCGTGAAGCGGTAGGGAGGTAGGGTCGAATTTCGACAACGCTCGTCACCGCTCACAAAATTGAGGGAAAAAACGAAAACATGGGCGTTGCCTTAACGGTGCACCGCTGAAGCCAGTGTAGCTTTAGCGATGGTTTAACGGTGGCGAGCGGTCGCGAGCGTTGGTTTAGCGGTGACTCGAGCGTTGATAGAGTGGAGTTCTGCGCATGCGGGCATCGGCTCGACGGGGTTTAAAGGGATGGTCCGGGCTATGTGCTGAAAGCAATTTCATCAAAATTGGAAAACAAAGTTATTGAATTTTAAAGTTTAGCAGTATTTTGTGAAAACAATCGCATGAATATTCATTAGGTGGACTGATGATGTCACATCTCCACTTGTTCTTTTGTATTTTATTATATGAAATGAGGTTTATTCAAAAATTTTCCTTCAAGAACTAGAAAACTTGGATTGACAACTGATTTTGTGCATTAGATATTTATTGCTGCAACTTATCTCATTATAAAGGAGACATATATTCACACAAAATATGAAATAATGAAAAAAAATATGATTTTATGTAATAAGATAACAAAACGGAAAGTGGAGATGTGACATCATCAGCCCACCTAATGAATATTCATGACGACTGTTTCTACAAAATATTGCTACACTTTAAACTTCAATCACTTTATTATTTGTTATCCGATTTTGATAAAATTTTCGGCATGTTGCTCAGTGAATTCTACTCTATGTATTAGGATATAAGTACTTTCAGCCCGGACCATCCCTTTAACCCTATGATCATGATGACACCCCGGTGTAGTGGTCCACCTGCATTCCCCCCAATCAGTTATATCGGGAGGAGAGACCTGTGGGTCATAGTGATTCAGTTCACTTTTCGCCTCCCAGGCACAGGTGACACCAAACAAATAATAATAATAATAACAAAGACAGTGTACTATTTATGCAGCTACTCATTGTACTCGCCACAATTACTCTGGTAGACAAAAGTACATCCCTTCATTGCTATTATTTAACAATGAGTGGATCGATGAATGCACCATTCCAGCAATCCCATATCCGCTCGGAAAACGCTTACAACCGCTCCACCAAAGTTTGAGAACCGTTTAATCACCGGCCGAGCAACGCTGGCGAAGCAGCGGTTGTCCAGCGTTCAAGATTTCTGCGTTGGCCTAGCAGACCCAAGCGTTCACGAACTTTCGTCTAGCGGTGCCAAACTTTGACTGGGCGTTGTTAGAGCGGTAGTCAACTTTGCTGGAGCTGAAAATTGCCCGCTCCTCACCGCTCGCAATATTTTGAGCAGCTCAAAACTTTCGGAGCGGTAGGAGGGACCATCAGCGGTGGCCGAGTTTATTCGGCGTTGCCTTAACGGAGGCCAACTTTGGTTAAACGGTGGTGAACGGTAGCTCCACGACCGCTCCAACAATGCTCGGGCGGTGTGATCAGGCCTTTAACACGTTGTGTTTGGGAAAAAAAGTACATCCTTTATAAAGCATTTTAGTCTTTTTTATACCCTCGCAAATTTGACCATAAACACGTAGCTTTCCTAGTGATATATATAATATACCCTTTTCAGTATTTTATTGCTTTGACACTCTTATTACGTAATTTACGTGCCCAATCTTGAAAAAAAAATATTTTTTCGCGTTTCTTTGGTCGCGCCTGTTATTCACTCTTCAATGGAAGTGCACGGCCCCCGAGGTTAGCAAAATAAATGTTGGCATCAATTCATTTTTACAAAGGACCAAAAATTTGGAATACTCTGTCAGAAGAAATGAAATCAAGCCCTTCATTAAATGTTTTTAAGAAGAATTATAAGAAACTACTTTTACAAAATTACACGTAAATTATCAGGCTCATTTTTATCTGTATGTGTCTTTTATTATGTCTGTGTAGGGTTTGTAAGGTTTTGTTAATCGCTTAATTTATTTTATATGTATCATCCTGTTATTCATTTGAAATATATGCTCTCTTTTTATTTGTTTTTGTATATTATACTTGATTGTACACAGCAAAAACTGTGGTGTTAACCGGTGTACATAGAGGACCACACCAGTTATTTTACACCGTTGTTAAATTGGTGGTGTTACTTTTACACCTATAGGTGTTATTACAACACCTTTGGTTGTTACATTTACACTCTTTGGGGTTATGTTCAATCTCTAGGGTGTTATTTTAACACCTCAGGGTGTGGTCCTCTATTAACACCAATTGGTGTCAGTTTTCACACCATAGTTTTTACAGTGTATTATTGATGGCCGCATTTCATAAGACTTCAATGTTCTTCCAAGCTGTCTCCACATTCTACCATGTATTTGTTTTTTTAATTTTGAATGAAATAAATTGAATTATTCATATCTGTTACGTGATGATCTTAGAGTTAGTTGTATAAAATGTATTATCTGTTCTGTTTAGACCGTTTATGAGAAAAAAAATATATAAAATGTGAGCATGAACTTACGGTGAATGGCGCTGTTTACACCCGGTTTTGACCATATGACCGTCTGCCAACAAATGAAATAGAATTATTAATATCATTATTATCATTAATATTTGACAAGATGCATTTGCGATCATGCCTCAAAGACAGCTACGGAAGTTAGAAATCTAGGGGACGACTTCAAAAAGAGTCATGGCTATACTTTGCCATATCTTTACTGGAAAGAAAAGGGTCGTGTCCTAGTGTTATATATGCCACAGTTTGTTCACAGTGTGGAACACAATGTGAAATCACCTTCACACTGTTACATTTGAGCATTTCAACAGTGTGAATCACATATTCACATAATCGACAATGTGAACACGCTCTGAACAGTCACACTGTCGAGGTGTCCAGAGAAGACTACTGTGGAAATGTACGTACACCGTTGAATTTTCGCACTTTAACAGTGTGGATATTTTCACATAGTCCACAGTGTGAACACACTGATCACATTGACACTGTTATTTCCATCAGGGATAGTACGAATGGAAAACCTAGCTATATAGCAAACTGATCGAGATTGGATGCCGAGCCCTATTGGTCATTATAAGGGTAGTTGCCATGGTAGCAAATGAACTCTTTATGAAACGGGCACCTCATTCCGATTCCACTTTTACTCAGGCAAGATATTTTCATTCATCATAATAAGGTTCATTTCATCTCATCTAAGGCACGCACGCCAATGAAGCAATATCAAAATTTCAGATATTATCGTAGAGATAAAATGTGTTTTCGAATACCAATTTTATTTATTCATTTATTTATTTTTCAAAGAGATAAACTGGGTCTATACGTTAATGATGTCACATTACAAACCGATTGAAAACATCACATTATAAAGTTCACATTATTTTAGCAGTTCGTAATTGCTATATGTTTATCAACACGACGACCATTTACCATATGAAAGCGAACTTTATAAAATATAGAACAGCTATACATTAGTGTGTCGCATGACATATGTAGGGAACTTCAATTGGATATTTTCATCAATTACTCTTCTGAATTGTGGCCGCCTAGTGTGCATGTGCATGAAAGATGCGGAACACAGAAAAGATTCCGCGTCGTGGGTTACGCTTTGAAAGCCTACTCGTATGATTATCGTTATGTCCTACAATAATACGGTTTCTTGCAATACGACCTTCTCATCAATCACCGTCGCTGAAGCTCCATACGTCGCGACGCGTATGTAGCACGTATACAGTTTAAAAGCGCGTCGCTAAATAAAATACGCCTGTAAAAGCATCGAAAACGGAGATGAGTTAAAGAAAATTAAACTTACTTGTTTTGTTCTGATATGGCTCCATGTCACCTCCGTCTGTGAAAAAATATGTCTGAAAATAACGAGAAAAAAAAGACTCGGAAACATAATGTGTAGAAAATGAAATGTCTCTCCAGTTCAATAATCAATCCTTGTCTATATTTAGCATTTTATTTACAAAGAAAATATAATAATAATAATAGCTATTTTTTATATAGCACTTTTCCCAGAATGACCCAAAGCGCTTTACAGCATATTATTACCCCGGTCATCGGACCGTTGCATGCCCGCATACAATATATGCACCTTCTCCACTCCCTGGGGAGCATTCCAACAAGAGTTCCAAGACTCAATTGCTAGGCATACTATTAGGCTTTCGCATCCTCCCGGGTACCCATTTCGTACAAGAGAATGACAATTAAGGATGGGTATACAAGCAAGGGCGGATCCAGCCTTCGGCAATGGGGGGGGGGGGGCGGACTTATTTTTAGCCATATTTTCCCCGAACGGCCGCTCGAAGATGATTTTTGGTTTATTTGAAGGGGTAGTCCTAATAGTCACTTTTTAGCTTTATTCTTATTAATCAACATAAATTTATATCATAATCCTTATTTATATAATGCGAGCGCGAAGCGTGAGCTAAATTTTTTGGAAATCGTGTGTATTTTTTCCTAAAATTTAAGCATTCTGGGCAATGTTTGTTATCCTGAAAAAGATGTGTATGCAACCAAATAATTACTACGAGCGCGAGCAGAAATGAATTGATGGAAAAGGTATATGTTAAAGATTGCATGCAGTTATCATGAAGACGTTACTTTTTAAAAAATTAATGCGAGCGCGAAGCGCGAGCTGAAATTTTGTTGACATTTTTACCCGAAGAATGGAAATTCTAAGCACTTTTTGCAACTTGAACAGAATAGGCATAAAACTAAACAATTAATGCGAGCGCGAAGCGCGAGCGGAAAATTTCGAGATTTAGACATACTAAACGAGACACTCTATTCATGTTTTGAAAATCATGAAAAGGATGAGTAATTGGGGATCTTCCTTACATTAATTAATGCGAGCGCAAAGCGCTAGCAGAAAAATTTCATACGCGTTTTGAACTGATCGAAAGGTACCTGTTAAGGACTGTTTTAACTTTGCCATGAAGACGTTACATATATATTTCAACAATCACATCATGCAAGCGCGAAGCGCGAGATGAAAAATTGACATTTCTACATAAAAAATGGAAAATATTGATCAATTTTTATTATCGTGAACAAAATTGATGCGAGCGCGAATCGCGAGCGGAAAAAAAATCGGAATTTAAACCTAAAAACGGGACACTCGATCTAAGTCATGAAAAGAATGAGTAATAGGGGATCTTTCTACATTAATAATGAGAGCACAAAGCGCGAGCAGAAAACTTTTTGATATTGTGATCTGAAACTGGATAATGATAATGTCCTTAGGACATGTAATCATATGAAAATGAAGACCGTTTTCCTATTTCTCTTGCTAGGCTCGAAGTGATATTCAATTATTAAATTAATATCTTATTCATCAATGCCTAATGAGGGCGCGAAATGTGATATGATGGCCTTAAAACTGGACATTTTCGATCACTTTTGTAATTATAACTAGGATACATCAGTTAATATATTATTAACCATTAATGCGAGCGCAAATTGCGAGCCTAATTTTATTTATACACTGTCATGAAAAGGCCTGGGGATTTTAAGTAGTTTGTTGTATATCAATATTGAGACATACATATAATTCGCCAATCAAAATGCGAGCGTGCAGCGCTAGCTGATACGTTTTGACAAGCAGACCTGAAAAGGGATATTTTGAAAACTTTATAGAATACACAAAAATAATAGGTAGGGGAAGGCGGGGTAAGTTGTGACACTTTTTGCATTTTGCATGTTAGAATTGATATGACTAATAATATTGTACAAAATAAGAACCTAGCCTTTAGATTTGATTCTTGGGAAATATTTTCACCTATATATAACTTTCTACCCCCACACTGAAAGTCATTGTGACCTTTGAAAAAAGATGTCAAATGGCTCAACTTGCCCCATCTGTAGGGTAAATTGTGCCACCTTCTGGGGTAAGTTGAGCCACAAAAAATATGTACAAAATGTATGCGGGAAGAACCAGCATGTCAATTTTTTATTTAAAGTCTTTGTACTTGCTAATTCTATATGAATACTAACGTCCTCTAATAGTAAAAGAACGGTCATGTGAATTTGCTCCTTTTTGCCTGCATATCAATGGCTCTTAAAGATTCGTTTGTTTTTTATTATACATTACCATAAGAATTACTATGGCTCAACTTGCCCCATGTTCGCTGGCTCAAATTTCCCCAGTCCGAACTTAGTGCGATATTTTCACATCCACACATTTCTTATGCATCCGTCATGTGAAAGACTATGACAAGAATGAGAATCCATACCTGGACTAACAATATTGTTCTTATTTCTTAATTATATTTAAAGACGTGTGCGGGTAAAAAGCACTTATCTATATCACACCCTTTTTTTTACTTTTTAGGCTGAAATTTGTATTTTTCCCTCTAAAAAATACTTTTTGTTTCAAAGTTGAAAACAATGTGGTGGGGTTAAGGGTTATGTAATGGGTCATCAATACATGACACTGCCACAATGTCTGACTCATTCATTATTGGCCTGGGGGTGGTGGCTCAACTTGCCCCTATGCTCAACTTACCCCGCCTCCCCCTACCTGATAAATCAAAATTTGCTAGCGCGCAGCGCGAGCAGGAAATGTTAATATTCAGACCATAAAACTGACATTTTTACAGAGCACTTTTTAAAATTCAATTTGTAACTCACACAAATAATAAAAGTTCGATTTCCGAGATGAAATATGTTTTGTATATATTGATATTTGAACTCCATATTGAACAAGATATGTAAATCACCTAAAATGCAATGCGAGCGCGAGCGAAAATTTTATTTAGTTAACATAAAAGATTTTCTCAATTATTTTCCAAGTCTTCCCCTCGTCTTATTTTATTCACTCGTCTTCTTCCTCTTTAGTTTCCCCTTCTTTTTTTCTCCTCTCTCTTCCCTTCTTTTCCTTTTTTTCTTTCTTTCCCTTTTTTTTCTTTTTTCTTTGCTCCGCCAATGGGGGGGGGGGGGGGGGGCTGGATCCGCCTATGATTATAAACGCATCAAGCGTTAACGTGGCACATAAACGCACCCTTAATCATTTCTTCCTCTCCTTTATCTTTTGAAGCGCATAGAGACATATTTGTTTTGTGTTATGCGCTATACAGAAACTGATTATTATATTCATTACCATTATCTCGTCTGCTTCAGAATTGCGTCACGTGATATGCTTGCGCCTACTGGAAAGAACAGAGTGTACGTCTCACAGTGCGAAACCACCTTCACACTGTCAAATTCGAGCATTTTATCAGTGTGAATCACATATAGTCAATCATGTGAACATACCTTCGACAGTCACACTGTCGAGACGTCTAGAGTGTGAAAATATATCTTCACTGTGTTAAATTCGAGCATTTCAACAGTGTGAATCACATATTCACATATAGTCGACCATGTGAACACGCTGTGAACAGTCACATTGTCGAGGCGTCTACAGTGTGAAAATATCTTCACACTGTTAAATTCGAGCATTTCAACAGTGTGAATCACATATTCACATATAGTCTACCATGTGAACACACTGTGAACAGTCACATTGTCGAGGCGTCTACAGTGTGAATCACATATTCACATTGTCGACCATGTGAACACACTGTGTACAGTCACACTGTCGAGGTGTGTCCACAGTGTGAATGATATTTTCACATAGTCCACTATGTGAACATTCTGGGATCACACTGTGGGACACTGCAAGATCTGTGAAATTTCCAGCAGGGCATTCTTCAATACCCTTGAAAGTCCATGAGAAAATAATATTTGGAGAAAAAAAAAATCACTGTCATTAGTTTAGGCTACTCACCTGTTCAGGAGCTAATGAAAACCAAGTATCTAAGATGAGCTGTAGTCGGGTGCTATGATATTTTTCGGTTGTTTTCACACCAATGAACACATCATTGAGTTCCGTCTGTCTGTATTTCTCTCTCTGTAATACAATGTCCACATCTAGATCATCATCCTGCTGTTGTTGTGTTTTCTTTCTCGGGTATTGATATCTCGTCAGCTGACGAGTCATCGTAGGTGTGGCAGCTTCCGTAGGCCTGTTCAAATATGAGCGAGGCTTTACCGTCACATATTTCACCACCTCTTGCGGCGCGCATCGCAGTTGCGGTTGATCAACCCTCGTCTCTATTGGTCGATAAAGTAGGGATATAACGAAGAAGCTCGCTAATCCAATACTTATGAGTAAGTAGAATTTGTCCTGATATATCGCCATCCTATCTGCAGAACTCCGACGTGATCAGGCTAGACCCTATGTGATTGTACAATTTATATCAATTGGTCCATCAGTTTTTACATCCAGATGCAGATCGTGACTTGGACTGGATGCTGAAATTCCAAGCAGGTCTATAATATATATATATATATATATATATATATATATATAGGCCAAAAAATGACAAGACGATATGACGTTGCTGTAGACCACAATTTAATCCGAGCTTTCGGCCTTAGGCCTTCTTCATGGGTTCTATTTTAACAAAAACGAACGAAACATATCAATAGTATAGAGGGAGGAACAGGTGGAAATATGGGCATATACATGTACATATAATAACTGATGATAACATATGTAACATATGTAACAATGACGTTGTACGTATACAATATATGCACATACATATACATACATATACAAATACATACATGCACATGCGCATATAAATCTATGTACATAAATACACTTATACATATACGATTCTTTAGCGCTCCATCGTTATTCGATCCTGGATCCCGTTGACTGTATTAATTATAACAGAAGAAGATCATGTGACACCGATACACTCTCAGTGGGCCTTTTTTGACTCCCAAGTATGATGAAGGCGATCAGCAGACGGAGAAAGTATGAGAGTGGTTGAATAAAATTTTTCCTATTTCTTATTCCTATGGACGACACTGAACAATGTTGTATTCAGCTATAAGTTCCTTCTCCTCTTTAGGTTGGCTGGCCATTCCCTGATGGGTCAGCGTTCTTCTACTGCTCACCTTTCATATTGTCATATAGCAGACGTCGATTGATGCAAGGGTGTGGAGGGCCGAATATTTCCATTCATTGCCTGATTAGAATATCGGTCTGAGGTTGCCGAACAAAAAGAAGCTTTTAAAGAATGCTTACGTAATGAAGCCGTTCTGCCGCAGAAGACTTTTTTTAATGTATTTCTTTCTTCCTTCATCCTACCACCCGTTTCATGCATGCTAACTCCGCTTTGCGTGTTCTCCCTCCATCTTGCTACACTCGTCCCCTGCATGTTTGAACCTCACCTTTATTTCATCCTGCATGTTTTACCTTGAGTTTGCTCTTCAAGCTTTGTACCTGTATGAAAATAAACACGCTCTCCTACAGCTTGCTAGTTCTCGTGAGCGTGTCCTCTATCATACTTTATACAAATACATGTACTGTCTACCCGTGCTTACTTATACTATATTCGCACGTATCTACGTCCCACATCCAGTTTCACTATAATCCTGCAATGGATTCTTCATTTGGTCCAGGATCTGGGCGTAAAAGCGCCTCCATGAGTAGTTGCCAATTCAAAGGTATATTAGTGTTGAGAAATGGCGAGAAACAAATCAGTTGCCGTATTCCCATGAGGGTATTCCTAGCTTTTAAAGAAGCCTCCCTGGAACTGATCAAATCCCGAAGCTTCACCCAATCACTAAATGCTGTCCCCACATGGTCACTGAAAGGCAGTTCTACCGAAGAACACCTTGATATTACTTTCTTTGATAAAATAAAGTCAGGTCGAGCAGGAAAGCTGAAACAATTCACTATCCAGTTTTGTAATATCCTGGGAGAAATCCGCTTTCATGGAAGACACCTCGATCTCCTTGCCACTACAGTGCTTCCAGCAATCTCTGCCTCCCTACATAGAGAACATCCGAACTTCTTCCAATCTAAGGATCTTGACGACCTTTTTATGGAGATCTCTTCCTCTGCATCTCACTCCCTCCATCCTAAGTCTGTGTCAGAGACCTGCCTGTGCACTCCTTCCGATAAAACTGTTATTTGCCCAATATGTGCAGAGCATGCTTGCATGGACACTATACAATGTGGAATTTGCGATAAATGGCTTCATTTAACCTGCACATCGCTTAGCCAAACTAAACTTGATCGATGTATGCATCACGATGAGGAATATGTATGTCGCCCGTGTAGTAACATCACTGGATCTCAAAATGGTCTTACCTCTCCTCTCCACTCCCAAGGCACACCATGTACTCAAAGTAGTCAAGAAAAACCATCAGATGAAAAGAACTTGGTTCCCAAAGATGACAGCCACTTAACTTGCCCTGTCTGCCAGTCTTCAGCTACTATAAACTCCCAATAATGCCAGACATGTGGTCTCTGGTACCATGATGACTGCTTACCTCCCAATCTCTCCACTCTTCTCTCTTCCTCTGGAGCCCCTCTACACTGCCCTTCCTGTAAAGAGCTTCACGTTGAGACACCTCCACTTAATGCTAACGCTGCTATCATGACTCCTCTAGATGCCCAGGATAACCAACCTCGGACGCCATCAGCTGCCCCCTTGGCTGCTGATCCTCCAGTGTCTTCAGTATCCTCCTCTGCTCACTCTGCTGACAATACCTTACTTGCAATCGCTGTAACAAAACCAGAAGTGTCTCCCAAAGATAATATCACAACTTCCTCCAGATATGTGCAAACTGACAAGCCATTAACGGATCCATCAGCGTTATGTCAGAAGTGTGCTTCAACTGAAAAGCGCCTGCAGACTATCAAGAAAGAACTCACAGATAAATCATCCACTTGTGATATGATTCTTACTGAACACCAGAGAATTGTTGACCTACTTAGACAATCTAAAAGGGAACATGAGAGATCTTTGCTTGCTCTTGAAAATCAGAAGTCGTTTGCAGGAAAGAAAGACAAGTTGATAGCTGACCTGAAGCGTGAAATCAGCGAGATGAAACAGAAAACAACAGACCTTCTTGTTCAGAACGATGAACTCATAGCTTTTTGTCTCAATAAAGGCTTTACGATTGAGGACCTTTGCACGGCTGTAATTATTGATGAGGATAGCGATGACTCTGTATGCCATCCTCATTCAATTCAATTCAATTCATTTATTTAATACTTTCATTAAAAACAAACATATATAAAGACATAATAACATAGACAATATATAATAGAAATAATTATGACATTAATAGTAAGCAAAACGATACAAAGAAAAACAAGAATGAAAAATTACTTTACTCGGATAGAAATGAAAGTATAAGGAGTGGCAGAAAGGCTGAGCCTTATATAAAAGCCAAGCTCCAAACATGATTATAAACCAAAGTATACATAACCGATTTAAACAAAAGATAAAATTTAAAGGTACGTGCATATATGCAATCATCAACACCTATTTACAAAAAAAAAAAATGGACAGACACACACAAACACCCACACACACACCCCCACACATACACCACACACACATCTTATTGAGTAAAATCATTGCACCTGTGAATAGTTTTGAAGTAAATAAGATTTCATTTTCCTTTTGAAACTATTTAATGATGGGCTTAATTTTATATCTAATGGTATGCTATTCCAGATTTTGGGACCTCTGAAAAAAATATTATTTTGAGAAACTGATGTTCTTACTAAGGGAATGTGAAAATTTTCTGCATACCTGGTTTGATATTCATGAATATCTTTATTCAACTGAAAATATTGTAAAAGAGAACTTGGTAAGATTTTTTTGTAACATAAATACATAAAAATTGCACTATGATAAATATATAAATCAGGCATTCTCAGAGTTTTCAGGCTATGAAAGAGAGGCATGGTATGGGCAAGATATTGGCTATGTGTAACAATTCTTATTATTTTCTTCTGCAACAATAGAAGTCTATTTGTATTCTGCAAACTGGAACATGCCCATATGATAATACAATAATATAAATGTGGTAAAATTAAAGTGTTATATAGAGTCATTAGGGTTTCTTTAGAAAGAAATTTCAAACTATAAAATACACCAACACGTTTAGATATTTTGTTGCAAATGACACCAGTGTGTTCCTTCCATGTAAGTTTATTGTCAATTAAGACACCTAGAAAAGTTGTTTGTGTGACCTGATCAATAAATGAGTCTTTTACTTTAATTCTTATTTGAGTAGTATCAATTTGATTCTTTGTAAATACCATAAAATTTGTTTTCTTTATATTAAGTGAAAGTTTATTATCTTCTAGCCATTTGACAATTTTATTGAATTCAGAATGAAATGTATTTTGAAGAACTGTAATGTCTTGGTGAGACATAAACACACTAGTGTCATCTGCAAATAATATCAATTCTAATGTTTTCGAAATATTACAGATATCATTTAGATATAAAAGAAATAACAATGGCCCTAAAATTGAACCTTGGGGCACTCCACATCTTACAATCTCTTTCTGAGATTCATGTTCATCTAATACTACGTATTGCTTTCGATTATCTAAATAACTCTTAAACCAATCCATTACAACACCTCGAAAACCATATTTTTCAATTTTTTCAACAAAATTATGTGATCAAGAGAATCAAATGCCTTACTAAGGTCTAAAAATAATCCAATCATGATTTCTTTATTATCAAAGGCATTTGATACTTAATGAATAAATTCAGAAATGGCAGAAGATGTGGAGTGTCCTGCTCGAAAACCAAATTGTTTGGGAGTAATAATATTGCGCTTTTCCAGAAAATTATATACACGCGTGTACACACATTTTTCTAAAATTTTTGAAAAAAAGGGAGGACAGATATAGGCCTATAGTTTGACAATTCATCTTTTGATCCATTTTTATAAATTGGAATGACTTTCGCAATTTTAAGTTTATCTGGAACCGTGCCAGTACTCAAAGACAAATTAATTATATCACATAGTGGATAACATAATATATGAATAACAGTCTTCACCAATGTACTGCAAACACCATCAAAACCAGGGCTCTTGCCACTTTTAAACTTTGAAACAATATCAATAACTTCTTTAGATGTACATGGAGTAAAATACAAACTTGAATTATTTTTCATTACATTTACATATTGCATAAAATCACCACTGTTTTTAAACGAGGAATACATTGTTTGGCCTATATTTACAAAAAATGAATTAAAAGTATTGCATATTGCACCTTTCCCTTTAACTGTAACATCATTGCAAACAACAGAGTTTGGTAGTACCTTATTTTTTACACCCCTACCCAGCAATGTGTTGATAATTTTCCATGTGTTTTTCATGTCACCAGCAGCATTTTCAAATTTGCATTTAAAATATTCTTTCTTTGCCTTCTTAATTTCATTTTATACTTTATTTCTAAAATGCTTGTATTTTCCATAGTTCTCTGAAGTATTACATTTTAAATATTTTCTATATAAATGACATTTTTTATTACAGAGTTTGCGTAATGACTTGTTAAACCAAGGCTTGTTTTTGAATTTTCTTTTTACTATATGTCTAACAGGAAAGCATGAGTTGTATATATCTAAGAACTTCTGCAAAAAATTATTATAAGCTATATTTGGATCTTGACTTCTAATATGCCAGGAGACACTGCTAATTTTCTGCTCAAAAACCAGAAAAGAACAGACAACCCTGTGAAAACAAAAAACCGTTTCAGTATCCTCGATGACATGAGTGCTGATCCTAATGAATCCCCAGATTTCAGCGGGGACGTGAAGATATGCGGTTCAAAGGAAAACACTTCAAATATGTGGCGTCACCAGCAACCTCATGAGAAAGTCAAATCTACAGATAAAAACAGACATTACAAATCACCTGGGCAAGTCAAGTCTGCCAGACGTACTAGTAACCAACTGCTCAGTGCACCGAATTTAAAGCTAAGGCCGAGAGGCTCCCCGAACTCCAGTAACCTTTCACTACCAAGATCTATCAACACAGAGAAATCTACATTCAATCGGTATGCAACAACTCAAGCAGAGGTCTCCAAGGTCCCAGGTATCTCAGTGCACCCTCGTTGGTCTACTTCTATTACGTCCAACCATAAACGACACCTGAACTACAACGAACAAGGACACCCGACCAGGGAAGTAACCAGACAAAATACAAAGTTGAAGAAAGTGAGAAGGTCATCATTTGGCTCCGCATCTGCTAAAGACAGATTTGACACAATACCTCTTCGCAGAACAGCCTCCTTTCCCTCTCTTTCTGACCATTCTCAGTGTGGCCCTGTTGGTACTCAATTGAATTCTGCAAAGATACGTAGCCCCCGCATGTCGATGCCAGATGTGCGATGTGACCCAACTATACAGAAACCAGTGTTCACATCAGAGAGGCAATTGTTTCATCAAAACCCTGACAATGAGGGAGTCATGACACGGAATCTAGAATGTCCTTCTTCTGCTCAACCCGTACTTCAAGACCGCCCCAGCTCGGTTAGACAAAAACGAATCCAAGAAGACCATAAGAACCAGGACTCCCATCCCCGAGGCAAACCATTCCCTGCACCACATATCTCGAGTGATGCTACCTTACTGTCTCCAAGATTGGTACCCGAAAATCAAGACTACCCTTCTTCTCCAAATCTTAATGATTACAGTAAACAGGGAAAGAATTCTGCTTCATTATCAGGAAAACTGCCTGGAGGACGAGATCACTCACAAAGCTCTACTTCAACTATTCCAAGGATACTAGGAAAAGAAAATCTATCATCCTCAAATGTTGTAACCGAAAATCTAAACTACCCACAAACTCCAGTCACCCAGAACTCTGGAGTACAGGGAAAGAATCATCACAACCTGGACCCCAGTATCCCTCCCTCACATCCATGTAACCAACAGCCGGGTTTTCGGCATGGTCGAGCGTCAACAACCTCTCACCTGGCCCTTCTCGAAAAAGCTTACTACCTTCTTCCAATGGCTCTACATCTCTTAACATTTGGAGGGAACCTTCAAAACCCAGGAACAGTACACAATCTTCACACCCTGCACAAGCAGATCATCGACTGTGTATGGACAAGTCAAGTACTTCTCCAGAACCATCAGACAACGCACCCATCCGAACTGCCCCGATAAGTGATAGCCCAAATCACCAACGTTCCCAAAGATCGCACCAAGCTCCAGTCAAACCCATCAAAACAATAGATATTTCCATAGCAACATTGAACGTAAGGGGGTTCAACACTAGCAAAGCCTACATCCAGAAAATACTTCTGGACCTTGACATTCTTGCGATACAAGAGCACTGGCTCTGCTCTCCTTTGCCTCTCCATGGCACTAGTCACTCTCATCTACATATCTTCAAAGCATCTGAAGATCGGATTGATGCCTTCTTCAGTCACAGAACGCGAGGTAAAGGAGGAGTCGCAATCTTTATTCGAAAGTCAGTAGTCTCCACCTGTAAAGAGATTCCCACTACTCTTCCAAGAATACTGGCAGTTCTGTGCAAACTCTCATCTGCCTGCAAACCAATTGTCCTCATCAATTGTTACTTTCCATGTGGTTCATCCTTAGTAGCTCAAAATGAACTACACACTTGCTTGGTCGCCATTTCACAGATATTAGCGTCAACTAAAGATGCCACCCCAATTCTTCTGGGAGATTTCAACAATGACATTATTGGCAAACCCAACAAGAAAACATGTAACATCCTGCGGAACTTTCTTCATCAAGAATCTTTGTGTAGTCTGACCTCCTTACACTGCTCAAGCTCACAATACACATTTGCATCCGACGATGGTAGACACAAATCCAATATTGATGGATTCTATGTTCATACTTATGAATCCAGTGAATTTCGTGGGATCGACATCTCCGATGATGACCTAAACACATCAGATCATTGTCTTGTTTCCACAACAATGAGTTGCTTAATCCAGCCTAACAGGGAGAGCCGAGATTCCATGACATGCCCTACTGCTAGTCTCCAAGCTCAGCGATTCAAGGTGAAGTGGAATGAAGCCACCTCTGAGGAGATTGAGAAGCACTATACAATCCCTATGGAGAAAACAGCTGCCGCTCTCTTTCAATCCTTTGACAGTAACTTGTCGCTTGAGGCCAATAAAGCCGACCATCTACTTCTTCAGCTAAGTCAAGCTATGTGTCAGTATTCCAGTGATCTTCCCCATTCAATTGCTATGAAGAAAAAGCAGGGAAAACCAGGTTGGTCTACCAAGACCCAAGAAGCTCACAATGAAGCCTTGGCTGCTTGGAAAGCTTGGAAATCCCAAAGCAACTCAAAAGAAGGCACTCTTCATGATGAGCGCATCTTTGCCAAGAAGAACTTTAGAAAAATCTATCGCCAATCTATTGCCATAGCCGAAAAGAACAAAATCACGCAAACTGAGCGTGCCTCCAAGAGCAATCAAAAGCTTTTCTATCAACTCATCAAGAAAAACAAAGGTGACCGACAACAAGCGGAAACTCGATCCATCACATACAAGAATCAGAGATATGAAGGCGATAGCCTCATTTCTGGATGGCAGCTTTACTTCAAGGATCTGGCTTCTGGTCCTGTAAACACGCAAGATCTTGTCACTGAACAACTCCACATTGATTCCCCAGTTAATAATATTCAACAGGGCTGTTCAATGGCCATAGCATCTACATGTATGGATCCGGAGCCTACAAAACCGACATACCATGGAGTCAGCAGTATGCACTTACCTTCATCACCTCACCTTGACTGCTCGCCACATCTCACATTATCGTTTGAAGATCTCACAGCTGCAATACATCAACTTCAGTCTGGAAGAGCAGCAGGTATGGATAACATCAGTAGTGAACATATAAAGCATCTTGGACCGGTTGCTGTTAGGCTCCTCCTTCTAGCCTACAATGCTTTCTTGCGTCACTCACACTGGCCTGAAAATCTCAAACAATGTCTGATACTACCTTTTCACAAAGGGAAAGGTAAGGATACAGAGGATCCAAAAAATTATCGTGGTATAACCCTGACCTCCACCCTTGGCAAACTGCTTGAACTCTGCGTAAAACCTGCCTTGGATCGTCAACTCCAGATTGCCAACACACCCGATGAGCTCCAGTTTGGGTTTCGGAAAGGTTTCTCATGCATGTTAACATCTCTGTGCCTTGAACTTATTCTGGAACTCAATACTGCCTCGAGACTTTCGACATACACCGCTTATCTTGACGCGGAGAAAGCATTCGATTGTGTGTGGCATGAAGGCTTAATTGATAAGTTGCAGTTCATTTGGGATAAGCATCTCCCTTGTTCGTCTCATACAAGATCTACACTCAAGGATGGAAAGCCATGTTCTTTGGGATGGAGATGTGTCAGATCCTATTCCTATCACTCAAGGGGTCAGGCAGGGTGGTATCCTCTCTCCCACTTTATATACCGTATTCGTTGATGGCCTCATAAAACATCTAAAGTCACTTGGGCTCGGCACCTTCATACGATCGGAATACGCAGGTGTGATTGCACTGGCTGATGACATCACTCTCCTAAGCAACTCCCCTTCAGAATTACAACAAATGCTTGAAGAGACGTTCCAATATGCTTCTTGTTGGCATTATCGTATCAACCCATCTAAGAGTGCTATCGTGGTCACCAATCCTCGCAAAGCCAGTAACCAGGATAGTTGGACAGTAGCGAATGATGCAATCTTGCGGACAGATTCACACACCCATCTAGGAATTCTCAAGACCAGTACGAAATCAGACCAATCTGATATGATCGCTACAAGAGGTCTGAACACCTTCTATGCAATGGTAGGAACTGGTGCATACTCGGAGGGTCTTGTGCCTTTAGTGACTGCCCGCCTATGGACGTCTTACTGCATCCCACGTATGCTCTATGGCTGTGCTACTCTGAAGTTCACCCAGGCAATGCTAAAGAAACTGAACAAAACACAACTTCAGCTATTCAAAAGGACCCTAGGAGTACCAATCACTTCAGCCGATGAAATTGTGTATCTTCTCACAGACTTGATTCCAGTGTCTGCTCAGATAGAACTGGACAGACTCCTCCTCCTTGGGCTAATTCTTTCTATTGATCGCTGTCGGTTTGAGTTTAGAATCTTCCTTCATGCCTCAGAGAAAACAACTCCAACCATCCGGATGTTTGCTGATACTCTGTCCAAATATCATCTCCCGCCACTTGTAGATCTAATTACAGATCCACCTCAATACAACACTTGGAAGCGCACCATCAACATAGCAGTGAGGAGAAATGTCAATGAGGATCTAGAGCAAACCATCCTTTTGAAAGCCAGTCTTTCAGTCTGGGCAGGTAATCTGCCTATGGACGTCAAGGACCTCTACCCAAGAAACCCTCCATCCTCCTTGATTAGAAAGGCCTTGACAGTGAGAGCACAGCTTCTTTCTTCCACATACCTTCTTCAAACCAGACTGAACAAAATTGCTAAGACCGCTGACTCAACCTGCCAGCACTGTCATAGTGCAGATGAAACAGTAGAACACTTTATCGCCACATGTCCCCATTCCAACTCAATTCGCTTTGAGTTTATTTCCTTACTCAATGAATCTCTGAAAGACTACCCAGATGTGGTCTCTTCTTATAACTCAGCAAACCCTACTCTGTTCACTTGTGTTGTGCTTCTTCCTCCTGTATCTGATCCACCAGTCTCTATCAAAGACTGCCTGCTTCTTAAGACATTATTTTTTATCTATAAACTTCATATGTGTCGATTGAAATCTATTGATACATGCTCAGAACCTGCATATAACCATAATTAAACTGCATGAACTATGTCTTTACGACTTGTCCTGTCTACTCTTAACCCTGGATGATTATTTATTATGGATACTATTGCCTTCATAGGGCTGATCTCCGAAAGCAGCGGAGGGAGAAAACCAGGAAGGAAGGTCCATTGATCAGGAGCAACGAATGTGCAATGTTCACCGACACGTGGAGAAATCATTATTGAGATGACAAATGGGTATTGGGGCTTACGCATGTTGTTGTTGTTGTTATATATACGCGGATCCAGGGGAGGGGGGGGGGGGCGAGGGCCGAGGGGCCCAGTCCGCGCGTTTCTGTTTTACACCCTGGCGAAGGATTTTCTCGATTTAATTTCAACGAACCTCCTGGATGCAAAGTCTAGAGCGCGCGATGCAAAAGTCCGGACCACCGCTATCAGCACACATCTGCAAATCAATCTAGCTGAGCTGATAGATGATCACAGCAACTATAACACGGTCATCTCCAGTGGCGTACCTAGGATTTCCACAGGGGGGCAAAACCGTCGGCCAAAAATTTTGACAAGCAAAAAAAAAAAAAAAAAAAGGTCTTCAAGCTATAGTAAGGGGGGGGGGGGCAATAAAGGTCTTCAAGCTCGTCAGGGCCAGGGGCAAAAAAGGTCTTTCAGGCTCGTAAGGGGGGCAAAAAAGGTCTTTCAAGCTCGTCAGGGGGCAGGGATACGTCCTTTGCATGGGTTGTGGCTCGTCAGGGGGGGGGGCAGACGGCTCGGTGTAAAAATGGCAGAGGTAAAAATGGCAGAGGCAATAATGGCAGAGGTAAAAATGGCAGAGGTAAAAATGGCAGAGGTAAAAATGGCAGATGTAAAAATGGCAGAGGTAATAATGGCAGAGGTAAAAATGGCAGGGGTAATAATGGCAGAGGTAAAAATGACAGAGGTAAAAATGGCAGAGGTAAAAATGGCAGAGGTAAAAATGGCAGAGGCAAAAATGGCAGAAGTAAAAATGGCAGAGGTAATAATGGCAGAGGTAAAAATAGCAGAGGTAACAAAAATGGCAGAGGTAAAAGTGGTAGAGGTAAAAATGGCAGATGTAAAAATGGCAGAGGTAATAATGGCAGAGATAAAATGGCAGGGGTTGTGATGGGAGAGGTAAAAATGACAGCTCTAGGTAAAATATAGCCAGTCTTAAACCCCCATGCAATGAATTGTCAAAAAGCCCCCGCATGTACATACATTAAATAAGAAGTGCATGTCACGGTTAGGCATTTCATCATCATTATGTCTTCATCGGCCAAACATTGCTATTTACGAATTCGTTGGAGGTGAACCGTGAACGCTTTTTAAAAAGAAATCAAACGACAGATTTTTTTTCATTCAATTTATCAGGATCAAAATGAAACTGCACTATTCTCATTCATCATTTCATAACATTCCTTTTCGTCTGCTGGTTTTGTTTATATCTAAAGTTTTGCCAGGTTTACCGATGCAAAAAGGAGGAAAAGTAGACATAAGAGAGGTGGAGAGACAGAGAGGGTTACGGGGGCGGGGAAAAACATAGAGAACATAGCGGGGAAAGCTTATACGTTGAAATTGTCACGAATGATTGTGGTTAAATATTATGTCCTTATTTGTAATGTCGTCTGTACTATTCTTTTTAAATATTTGAATGACAATAAGCATGCGTTCCCAGGCTTGGCACTAAATATAGAGGTGTGCGCTTAGCTGGCGACTCTCTGTTGCTCTGTCTTTGCATTAAGATTAATTGTGTTATTTGTTTATGCTACCTTATTTTTTGTATATATATGAGTCTTTGTATGTCATAGAAGCTGCTAGACAAGTTTTGAGTGATTTTGATATATTGTATTGTCAGTGATTGACTTTGATTTTTTTTTTTTTTTTTTTTTGCATATACCTATGCTGTACATGTTTAGGTGAGTTTGTACTTGCTGCCATACTGTGTTTCTTTCAATGTACTTGACTATTCAATGTCAACCATCCGTGTCATTCTTTCTTTATTTGTCCTTGAATGTGATTTGGTTTAACAATGGAGATTATCAGGGTTGTCACCTTTGTTATGGTTCTTACACTGGCCAGTGTACATGTTGTTGATTGTCATGTAGTATTACAGTATACATGTAGACATTGTAGTGTAATATCACCATCTAGAGTGAAAGTTATTGGATCACATATGTTGTACTATTCCAACTCGAATGCCACTTTTAGGTTGAGAATACTTATATCTGGTGATGTCAGTCCAAATCCTGGACCTCTGTTCTCTGAGAATTGTACACAAGCACTCACAGATGACAGACATATTGTTCATGATGTAGTTGGTAAATCTTACACTAGACTTGATCTTTTCCGATGTAATGTTTTACCCATTAAACTACAACACCATTTCCTCCATCCTGATGTTTTGATAAATATTAAGAGGTTAGGAATAAATCGTAAACTAAAAAGGAAATCTCATCGTGGGAAACGGGGAGGTTGTAGAAAGCAACGTAGAATCCCAGTACTTACTGGTATCTCTCAGTTTAGTCTGAACAACAAATCTTCTGTGCAGGGAATTAATCATCGTAACTTGATTGTTGTTGATACCAATAATAAAAAGGTTCATGAGTCCTGTTTAAAGATATGTTTATGGAATGCTCACTCTGTACGTAATAAGACATTCCTACTCAATGATTATATTTCTGAACACAATATTGATGTAATGATTATAACAGAAACATGGCTTCGAGCAGAAGATCCAGTCGTCATCGCAGAATGCCTACCAGCTGGATATGCGGTTGTGAATGCTCCAAGACCAACAGATCCTCATGGCGGCATCGCGGTTATTTTTAAGTCTCCACTTCAACTGCAGCTGAAAATGGATGACTCTCTGACCTATTCTACATTTGAGCTAGCACACGTTGTTAGCAATGGAGGTCAATTGCGTTTCTTGGTAGTCTACCGACCACCACCTTCTGTGCAGAATCAGCTCCGTACAGCAGACTTTCTTCAAGAATTTGATGATCTTACTGCTGAGATATCACGATTGGCTGGGCGAGTTCTTCTTCTTGGGGACTTTAACATTCACGTCGATAAACCTTCAAAGTCTGATGTAGCTCAGTTCCTATCCATCATAGAATCTGCTAGCTTGGTTCAACATGTCACCGGAGCTACCCATAACATGGGTCACACTTTGGACCTTGTAATGACCAGAGATGAGAGTAATCATCAAGGACAATCCTCTGCAGACATCTGTCCTACCCGTCATGGCTGCATCATTGAAGACATTGTCATTCATCAAAGTATCATGTCTGATCATCACTGCATCCGATTTGTACTCAGGTATCCTCGGCCGGTGGTGAGGGAGTTAGGCGGACTTTTAGGAACTTCAAGGGATGGACATCGAAGGATTTAGTGAGGCACTGATTGACAAACTTAATGACTTGTCCTCGGCTGGTGATGTCGATTCAGTTCTTACTGCGTATAACACATCTGTAGCAGCCTGCGTTAATGAGTTTGCTCCTCAGAAATCATGTCTCCGCTCCACAAGGGTTCGCAATCCTTGGTTCAACGAGGAAATCCTTACTGCGCGTCGAGAAAGAAGACGGATTGAACGGAAATGGATCAAAAGTTCTTCAGACACTGATCACACATCTTTTAAGCTAGCTAACAAGCATGTTAATGACCTCATAGTTAAGGCTAAGCAAAAATACTATACGGAGTTACTCTGTAAAGCCAATGTCAAAACAGTTTTTAATGTTGTTAATAATCTGCTCCACAAGAATGTTAAATTTCTCCCTGTGTATGATAATCCTCTTGATCTAGCAAATCGTTTTTCTTTGTTCTTTGTCAAGAAGATAAGTGATATCCGCAACAATGTCACAAATACACCTGAACCAAGAAGTGTAGATGGTCAGGAAGTCAGTTCTTTTCATGAAAGTATGTTGAATTGTTTTGAGGTTGTCAGTGAGGATAATATCAAACGCATTGTGAGCAATATGTCTAATGCCACTTCTTTAACAGATTCTCAACCTACTTGGCTTTTGAAAAAATTTGTCAATAGCAATATTCCTGCTCTGACCTCTATTGTAAACAGCTCATTATCATCGGGTACATTTCCAGATGGTGTTCATCAGGCTATAGTTACACCAATAATCAAGAAAAACAATCTGAATAAAGACACATTATGTAATTATAGGCCTGTTAGTAATATTTCACATATTGCTAAAGTGATAGAAAAGGTAGTATCAATTCAACTAACAGAACACGTAAATGATAATGGTTTATACGATCCAATGCAGTCAGCATATAGATCCTATTTCAGCACTGAGACAGCCCTTTTGAAATTGCAGAATGATGTTCTGTCATATTTTGATCAGCATAAGTGTGTTTTCTTAGTCTCATTAGACCTAAGTGCAGCTTTTGACACTGTGGATCATACCATACTACTGAATCGCTTAAAATCTCGATTTCGCATATCTGGTCTAGCTCTTAAATGGTTTAAGTCTTACCTGACTGGTTGGTCATCTAGGGTAAGCATAGCCGGAGAGTTGTCTGACCCGTGGGTCACTGAGTTTGGGGTACCCCAAGGGTCAGTTCTCGGGCCGATTCTGTTTAGTTTGTATATCACTCCCATCTCTGACATTATCAATAAACATGGTCTACAGTATATTTGTTATGCAGATGATGAACAACTGTATTGTTCCTTTGACCCGCGCTCTTTTGATAACATAAATAAAACACTTGAGAAAACCTCTCTTTGTATTTCAGAAATAAGTAGGTGGATGTCATCTAATTATCTCCAGCTGAATAATAGCAAAACTGAATTCATAGCTCTCCGTTCTTCTGCCCGCCATCTGCAATCAATATCACATATTCAGATTAATGTGAATGGTCAATGCATCCCCATCTCCACTAAAACTACTGTTCTTGGAGTATGCATTGATAACATGTTCACACTGTCTGCTCAAGTAAATCAGGTTGTCCGTAATTGTAATTATCATCTCAGCAATTTGTGGAGGATTCGTAGATTCATTGATCTTAAGACATGTCACCATGCTGTGCGAGCACTTATTCTTTCTCGGTTAGATTACTGTTATAGTTTATATACTGTTTTGTCAGCTAGAGATAGACGAAAACTTGAGGTTATTCAGAATCGTGCCGCTCGATTAATTTTTGGCTTTGGATCCCGAACTCACACTACACCCCTACTTAAGGAACTCCACTGGCTACCTCTATTCCAACGTATTCAGTTCAAAGTCTGTTTATATGTATACAAAACTCTAAATCATCTAGCGCCTGAATATCTTAATAATACCATCAAATTATACACACCCTCTCGTAATCTTCGTTCAATCACTGACACATGCAGACTTTGCATTCCCTTGTCAAAACTCTCCTCTGCCGAAAAACGGTTTGCTGTAGCAGCTGCCAAGACTTGGAATACTATCCCTCTTTCAATACGAAATGCTTCCAGTGTTCTTGGCTTCAAACCTTCCCTTAAGACATACCTTTTTCCTCAATGATTAATTTCCCTTTTTATCTTGAATATTGTTGTAATTATTGCAAATGTTAAATTGTTATTCCTACATTATACGTGCTATGGTACTTTTTGTTTTTAGCGCCTCTAAATACCCATTATTATTAAATATGTAACTGATTATGAAAATCAATAATAATCCTGTTTTGACTGGTAAACCAATTTGCGGTCGATCGAGGGGGGCCGTCTGGTTCAGATTCTTTGCATAAAAGAAGACCCTGAACCTTAACCACTGCATCCAATATGATATAAACGCCTTGATAGTCATAACCCTTGGAAGCGGAAGTACTGTTGGGTATTTTGTACACCAGAAGCAGCACCCTCTTGGTAATTAGCTTGGTATGCTAAAATGTAGAGATTTGATACAAATCTCTGTTATTTTTAAAACTGAAGAAAAAACATTGTTTATTATCTAATTGTTATTATTTTTGTTGTAATTCGTTTTCTGACCTAAAAGAACTTCATTCAGTTGAAATAATTTTTGTGTCATTTTCCCCCTTAACCAAATCCCCTTTTATTTTGGATTGAACACTTTTTTTGAGAAGAAAACAAGTGTACAAATAATTTGCCATTGCTTGCCATTTAATTCCATACGAGGCATCAAAACACATGATAGGCGATATGCCTAAATAACATAAAAGGTAATGAACATCAACACAATCTGAATAATGTCGTGAGACATAACAAAAGACTACATATGCATTAGAACTGTGGCATACTGAAAGATATGGTCACGTGAACACCAGGAGGGTAGTAACTCCTCCCTGGGGCTGTTGATCACGTGACCCACCCGCAGGATAGTAGTTCCCACGGGTATTTCCCCTAAATCTTGGTAATCAACATCTTTGGAGCATATACTTTGATATTAATATTGGTGATCTGTCAGGTTTCAAACAATTTGTTTCTGAACACAAACCTATATATTGTATAAGGCTATCCTTTCATGCTCCTTACCATTTACGTGTAACAACCAAAATAAGCCACATTACGTAATATGCTTCATCAAGTCTGAAAATACATATGACATGTATATCTACATATCCATACTATGGTTGTATCCGCAACTATCTGTGCACGCGTTCTTGATAAACGCTGTAATTGCCCGCCCAACCTTCCAACCTTATGCAGGCCCAAGAGTTACGTTCAGATTTCCTGCGCTCCTAATTACCAACATAAAATCAATGTCTCTCCCAACCTCCCAACCATGCTGACATAGTTCATCCCAACCTCCCAACCATAATGTCCTGTTTCACAGGAGTATCATAAATCTTGATACACAAAATTTCCTAAACATTTTCCATGTACCTAATCCGCATCATAGAGCTCAAGGACTCAATGTCTCTCCCAACCTCCCAACCATGCTGGCATAGTTCATCCCAACCTCCCAACCATTAGGTGATGACTCACAAGAGCATCATAAATATCGTGATACACAAAATTTCCGAAACATTCCCAGAAGGAAAAACCAGTTCCACTGGACCAGTTAGACCAGTAGAATTTTAACTGGTAACTCTGGAAATTGGAACATCGGTTTACTGGTCTAACTGGTCATACTGGTCCAGTTAAAAATTTACTGGTCCAGTTAAAAATCAAACTGGTTTTGAATTACTGGAATTTTATACTGGTCTTGTTTCTGGTGGTTGTTACTGGTCTCACTGGTATCCAATTCAAGCTGGTCTTTACTGTTATTTTCTATTGGTCTGACTGGTCCTCGAACTGGTCGAACTGGTCCTCGTACTGGTCTCACTGGATCAATTTATTACATGCATTTGGTTTGTTATATACCATGGTCAGTGAAATGTGATGGAAAAGATGGTTAGTAAATTAATCTTTCTGCTGTTATTTTAAAAATGTGATATATGAAATTACACATTTTCATTGTGAATTAATTCACACACTTATTTGGAAAGTTTTTAAACAACAATGAGTGCCATTGCAAGGATATTCCATTCTAAATCCTGATTTTTCTTTTTAAAATAGGAAATATGCAAATGAGGTAAACTACGTGATCAGCATCATCAGGACCGTCTTTCGTGTCGCCCATCTTTTATGATACGCCATGTGAAACGCATTTCAAATAAATTATCTGCAAATATATTTTATTTGTCCGTCAGAATAAACAAAAATATTTTTTTATAAAATGATGTGATATCTCATGAAATTGTATAAAATTTGATTTAAAAGCTAGCCTACGAATTTTATTTGTTTATCATAAATTTCAGAAACACCCCGCTTATAGCGCATCATAAAAGATGGGCGACACGAAAGACGGCCCTTGGAAAGACCCTTTCGTGCAATCGGCCCCTGGATTACTGGTATTTCTGGTCTTGACCAGTTCAATTTCAAACAATGAATTACTTTAATTAGACCAGTCGACTATATCAGAGAAATATATCTTGCTTTGATCTTAATCATATTAAAGGAAATAATTATTTTAATGATAATGTTAATACTTGATAATTATGATAATATAAATAATAATAATTACAATATCGATAACAATGATAAAAGTAATAAGAATGATAACAACAATGATCATAATAATAATAATTATGATAATTATAAGAAGAATGATGATAACAATGATAACGATAATAACTTTCTCTGAATTGCAAGATTAATTTTCCATAATTCGTCAAATGATCTGACTTGAAATAAAGTCATTATTCATTGGACCAGTAACACCAGTTTGATGAAAAACAATTTAACTGGTATTACTACTTTGCTTCAACTGGAATGCAATTGTTTGAACTGGTCTCCTGTTGATTTTTACTGGTCCAGTTAAAAATCAACTGGTCCAGTAAACATATACTGGAAACCAGTAAAAATCTTCTGGAAACCATTTACCAGAAACACCAGTTTGATGAAAAACAATTTAACTGGTATTACTAATTGCTTCAACTGGAATGCAATTGTTGAAATTGGTCTCCAGTTGATTTTTACTGGTCCAGTTAAAAATCAACTGGCCAAGTAAAAATATACTGGAAACCTGTAAAATTCTACTGGAAACCAGTAAAAATTCTTACTGGTCTTACTGGTTTTTCCTTCAGTGTTTTCCATACTCCTAATTTCCCTCACAGAGCTCAAGGACTCAAAGTCTCTCACAACCATGATGACACAATTCTGCCCAGCCTCCCAACCATAATGCAGAGCTGCCAACCTGAACAAGAACATTTCAGTCCTGTATTTTCAAGGCTGAAAATCATTATTTTGGTGAGGAAATTAGTATTTTCACAGGAATACCATAGGACAACACATAAACTGAAACTTAAGCAGTATTTGCATGAAACCATCAGTATTCTTTTCTATTTTCAGTACTAAATACGGAAAATCAGTACTACTTGGCAGCTCTGATAACGTAACGTCCCACAGGAACATTATAAATATTGAAACAAAATGTCCTATCATTTTCCGTGCTCCTTATTTGCATCATAGAGCTCAAGGACTCAATGTCTCATCCAACCTCCCAACCATGCTGACATAATTCTGCCCAACCTCCCAACCATACAATAAAATCTCACAAGAATATCATAGGTCGTGAAACACAAAATTTCCTATTTAGTTTCCATGCTCTTAATTCCACCAAAGAGACTCAAAACTCAATGTCGCTCCAAACTTCACAACCATGCTGACATAATTCTGCCCAGCGCCTCACAACCGTGGTGTATGTCTCACAGGAACATCATACATCCTGATTCACAAAATTTCCTAAACATTTTCCATGCTCCTAATTTGCATCATAGAGCTCAAGGTATCAATGTCTCTCCCAACCTCCCAACCATGCTGACATAATTCTGCCCAACCTCCCAACCAAAAATTCCACAAAAATATAAGTCGTGAAACACAAAATTTCCTAGTTATTTTCCATGCTCTGAATTCCATCAAAGAGACTCAAAACTCAATGTCGCTCCAAACCTCCCAACCATGCTGACCTACTGTTGTAATTCTGCCCAGCCTCCCAACCATCATGTAATATTTCTTATGAATATTGTAAATTGTGATACACAAAATTCCTAGATATGGTTATTCTCAACAGTAACTCAGCTCTACGTATAAAGTCAGTTGGTGTGGTAACACACAACAATCATTTATTGTTACACTGCAATGCTCACAATCATGTAGCCCCGACACACTGTCACCTCGTGTGTCTAAATTTTGTACTGACGTTAGGTCCTCCCCTCTCGATATTATAAAATAAAACCCTGATATTATAAAACAAAATACATAGGGTGGGAGGGGAGGGAAACTTGTTGCCTCGATGGGATTTCAAACTGCAATGGCTTTATACGAGCACATGTCATTATAGAGCCGGGGTAATAGTATGGAGCGCTTAGAATCATTTTTATTAAGCGCGATATGAATGCTGCATATTATCATGCAAGTTCCCCGCTGTGATTATTTCACATAATATGCAACTAGTGATCAGATGCACGTTCTAACTCAATTTAAACTATTTACATAGTTGACTTATTCTTCAATAAAGCTAACACTTGTCTCTCTCAAAATTTTACTGATCACTAACAATGATCATTACATTTTCTCGGCTTTTTAACAAACCAGCACCCCATTTTTCAATAACTTTTCAAAAGTAAGTGGTGCTCACTCAAGCGGAAATATTTTTCGACAGTTATATCGTCATTTGCTTAAATGGATCTGTACCAATGTTAAAATGTGGAAAAATCTTCAGGATTTTACATGCGGGGGCTTTTTGACAATTCATTGCATGGGGGTTTAAGACTGGCCATATTTTACCTAGAGCTGTCATTTTTACCTCTCCCATTATAACCCCTGTCATTTTACCTCTGCCATTATTACCTCTGCCATTTTTACCTTTGCCATTTTTACCTCTGCCATTATTACCTCTGCCATTTTTATCTCTTCCATTTTTACCTCTGCCATTATTACCTCTGCCATTTTTCCTTCTGCCATTTTTACCTCTGCCATTTTCACCTCTGCCATTTTTACCTCTGCCATTTTTACCTCTGCCATTTTTACCTCTGCCATTTTTACCTCTGCCATTCTTACCTCTGCCATTTTTACCTCTGCCATTATTACCTCTGCCATTTTTACCTCTGCCATTTTCACCTCTGCCATTATTACCTCTGCCATTTTTACCTGGCACCGGGCAGACTGCCCCCCGTAGGTACGCTAGTGGTCATCTCTATGGCTATGCTTGCTTCATTTGCCCAAGACAAGTTCCGAATTGCTTGTAATTTGTTCACTAACTTTAATGATAGATGACATTTTGTCACCTAATTTGTTGGCATGACAATGTTATTCTTTTATGAATAGGTAGATCTATGCTTATGGTTACTATCATTGGCGGCGGAAGCCAAAAAAATCAGGGGGTTCGCCTGAAATTAGCTCTATGTGAATCTTTCTTTTTTTCATACTGGAGATGCGAAATTTCTGCAGAAATTGTTAAAGAAGTGACTACCATTAGTATACTTCATATTTCATCACATATTGTGAGACTCTAATATGAAGACATGTGGATGTATTTTGTGGATCTCGTTTTTTGTTTTTATTGCTGTAGAACTAGAATGTGAAGGTGCACACGCGGATGTAGTTTATTCACCGTGAGCTGATATCAATCTTTTACGGGAAAAGTGAACTCTAAATTGGAAGGCTCGAATTGCTACATTTTATTTTATCTTGTTTTTGGCGCCTCAAGTGAAATTTAGACTAAATCGATAAACAAAGGGAAGGGAAATACCAAAAAAAAAAAAAAAAATGTTTTATGTAATCAACTTCCTGATTGCTGCAATTCACTATATGAGTGAGTTTAGGGACACCTCATTGCTTTGTCCCCGGATAATATCAACTGTGCCTATGGCGGTTTACTGGACCGTACCTTTATACATGTTTCTTGTTATCTCGGTGGCCATGTGACGTGACGGGGTGTTCCATTGTTATTAATCGGTGAATAAACTCATCACGTTGTCCATGTATTACCCGTTGCCAGGTCAGGGCAGTTTTTATAATAATCATTTGATCGTCCAGACATTTATTGACAATAGTAGCAAATTTATTGGACATTTTGAAATTTTCCCTTTCTTACATCCACCAGCTTTTGCTGAATCAACCTGTATGCAGCCATTATGTGTATAGGCCCTATGCAACCATGCATTATGTGATTATACCAGCACGCATGCAGTATATCCATTATGGCACCACCCTTTGGTTGTACATGACATTATGTGCTAATTTATCATCCTTTTCACGAACCATCCTTATGTTTTCAGAGGTCATGAACCAATTTTGAGAAACTTGTGTTTAATTTCTAGCTTTTAGAATTTACTTTTTTTATTTTGAATACCAACACAAGTGATCGATCAAGAAAAATAAAAGACTGAAATTTTACGAGATATTCAACAATTGACATCTCATTAGAAATTAACATTTTCACGATTAACGATTTCACATTCATCCTTTATTAGTTTTTTTCAACTTCATCCTCTCTTCATCTCATCACCATTACTACCACCATCTTGCTGTTATGACACAGAAAATTTACACACAAATCACATATCATACCAATAATCTTAAGTTTTTGGTAATATCAAATTATCCTCCTGAGTAATGACATGGACATTTTTTCTATTTTCAATACAAACAATATATCATCTGATAATAACTATTACTCAACCGAAGATTTTACTTCTATATAGATTTAGAGACATGGAACATAAATTTAGTTTGCTTCATATTAATGCTCGTAGTTTGAACAAAAATTCGAGTCATTGGAATCATTACTTTTCACTTTAAACAATTTCAAATTGTCCATTATTGGTGTCACGGAAACATGGCTTCACAATACTTTACCTAACATATTCAGTTTGGAAAACTATAATCTCATTAGGCGTGACCGGGAAGATCAAAGAGGAGGAGGTGTAGCATTTTACATCAGTGAACATTTACAATTCAAAGTAAGGAAAGAAATATCATTAAAACAGAGTGAAACTTTATTCATAGAAATCACGAAGCCAAAAAGCAAAAATATAATTATTGGATTGATTTATAGACCCCCTCATGATAAAGTAAATTTATTTTGTGAAGACCTTGAAACGTGCCTTCATACTATTAGAAAAGAAGAGAAACAAATATATTTAATGGGTGATTTTAACATCAACCTGTTATCCCAAAATAATGAATGAAATAATAATTTATTCCTACACACAATGCATTCATTTGGCTATTATCCCCATATAGATAAACCGACTAGAATTGATAGCCATTCATCAACACTTATCGACAACATTTTTTCAAATATATTAAACAGAGATATTACCAGCGGATTGTTAATATCTGATATATCGGATCATTTGCCGGTTTTTTCATTTTGCGATAATGATATTCCAAAAGAAAATATACTCAAATCGACAATGTATAGAAAAGAATCTCAAAATAACATTGAATCGTTTAAAAGGGATCTTGCTATTGAAGAATGGTTGGATGTATTTCATGAGTCTAATTCAAACATTGCATTCAAACACAAATTTTAACAATAAATTGCAAACATTTTACGAGAAAAATTTTCCTTTGATACCACTGGTCAAAAGAAAGAAGGCAAAAATGCCATGGATTTCTAAAGCAATTTTAAGATCCATACGTACCCGAAATAAACTTTACAAGGCATTTTTAAAGAACCCTTCTATTCAAAACAAAAATAAATACAAAACTTATAGAAATAGACTAACCAATACAATTCGAGCCTCCCGCAAATTATTTTATTCCGAGAAGCTTTACAAAGTCAAATCAAACATGAAAGCAACATGGGAGATTATAAATGATTTGATTGGCAAGAAACCCAAAATATTACTTAAAGATAATTTCACAGCTCATGATGTTGCGATAAATTCAGAAGATGTAGCTGATACCTTTAATTCCTTTTTTGTTAACTTAGGACCCTCATTGGCAAACAAACTTGACAGAACTGATGAAAATTTTGGAAAATTTCTTCCCACACCCATTAACTCTTCTTTATTCTTTAACCCAACAAATGTTCAGGAATTAATTGAAATAACAAAAAATCTCAAATCAAGCAAATCACAGGGAATTGATAGAATTAGTACTTTCCTTTTTAAGCAGATCATACACTATATTGCCTCTCCTTTGTGTCATATTTTTAATCTGTCGATTAGCACCGGAATATGTCCTGATTCCCTAAAAATTGCAAAGGTAAATCCTGTTTAAAAAAAAGACAATCCGCATGAAATAACAAATTACAGGCCTATTTCTATTCTTCCCAGCATTTCCAAAATATTAGAGAAGATTATTTACAATAGACTTTATAAGTTTCTAGATACTTTTCATTTTCTAAATTCTAACCAAAATGGATTCA
This sequence comes from Lytechinus pictus, assembly GCF_037042905.1. Taxonomy (NCBI): domain Eukaryota; kingdom Metazoa; phylum Echinodermata; class Echinoidea; order Temnopleuroida; family Toxopneustidae; genus Lytechinus; species Lytechinus pictus. The sequence goes on along the minus strand of NC_087250.1, from coordinate 14,379,147 downwards.
GGAAAGGACATTCGACTGATCAGGCGTTAATACAAATATACGATAAAATTACAAATGCAATGGCAAAAAAAGAACATATAATAGGCGTATTCATGGACTTAAGCAAAGCCTTTGACACTCTTGACCACCAGATATTACTTAAAAAACTTGAAAATTTTGGAATTCGCGGAATTACACTATCTTGGTTTAAGAGTTATTTGTCCAATAGAAAACAATATGTAATTCACAATAATATTCCTTCTGATTTTCAGTTAATACAATGCGGAGTTCCACAAGGATCAATCCTAGGCCCCTTGCTTTTTTTAATATATATCAATGATTTGACTTCTGTAACACCTTTATTATCATATGTATTATTTGCAGATGACACCAACATTTTTTGTTCACATAATAGCTTAGAAACTTTAGTAGATATAATTAACCGTGAATTACCAAAACTATCTTTGTGGTTTAAGTGTAATAAGCTTTCACTCAATATAGATAAAACAAACTTTATATATTTCAAGCATACACACTCACATGATAACGAATTTCTTTACAATATAAACATAGACAATAATCCTCTCAAAAGGAAAAGAGAAACAAAGTTTTTAGGTGTCACAATAGATGAAAATTTAAATTGGAATGAACATGTACGTTGTATAACTACTAGTATTTTTAGAAACGTTGGTATACTTTACAAAATGAAAAACATAATTCCACATACAACTCTTGTCATACTCTACAATTCATTAATATTGCCTTATATATCATATTGCAACATAGTTTGGGCAACATGTGCAAAAACTAAAATTAATACAATATACTTATTACAGAAAAAAGCAATTCGAATCTGTACTGATTCCCAATATTTATCACACACAAATCCATTATTCCATAAACTAAAGACTCTAACAGTATTTGACATAAATACTCTTCAAAGTTTACTACTTATGTTTAAGTACGTAAATAACAAGCTCCCACCTTCATTCCACAATTTTTATACTCTGAATACATCTATTCATTCTTACCCTACCCGTAACTCTTCAAATTTCCATTTAATCAACCCTAAATTGCTTATTGCGCGGAGATCCATAAGACACCATGGTCCAGATTTGTGGAACTCTCTACCAGAGCCTGTAAAACAATCTTCGTCTCTTCACTCATTTAAGGCAAACGTTAAATCTATGTTATTATCAGAATATTTGAAGTAAAATTTCTGTGTCGTATCCTTTTTATCGTGAATTTATTCCTCCTTCGATTTAATCATTACCAATATCTTCATCATGACCAGCATCATCTCCATGGCCTTCATCATCAACATCATCATCATCATCATCATCATCATCATCATCAACATCATCATATCACCGTCACCCTTAGCTTTATCATCTTCATCTTCATACTTTAATATTGCATAAATTCATGCTTCGTATTTGAAAATGTATGCCCATTCTGCTTTATAAATGTATTAATTAATTCAATTAGTATAAGTTTGGGATTGTCATTTTTTTCAAGCAATCTGCTTATATGATGACGATCCTTCTCCTGCAAATTGTGAATATCATATAGTTAATCATTTTGTCTGAAATTATCTTTTTAATACTCTTTATTTATGATTCATGCCAAAAATGCTAGCATATTATGTTTATTATGTTATGAAAAATGTATAATACGAATGTTATGGATGCAGAAGAAAACAATAAATCAAATCAAATCAAATCAAACATTTTGATGGACACGTAAAAAATATTGAAAAGCAAAAAAAAAAAGTTATCAACAAAAAATTTAGGGGGGGGGAACCGTCTCCCAACCTCACATTTAGGGGGGACCCGTCCCCCCCCCTCGGGCCACCGCCTATGGTTACTATAAACGATTATAGAGCTAGATCCAGATCTACTGGAGACGAACGTATGCTGTCTGTTTCTCTCTCCCTCTTTCACACATTACAGTTTCATGTATCGGACCTTCCAGCGATGGTGTAGACTATTCACTAGTCGCTTTGTAGCTATTATTACTATTTTGCCGTCGCCATGCAGGTTGTAAACGGAAACGTGTGGTTCCGCGCCCCCTGCCCCCCCCCCCATTGGCGGAGCCAAAAAAAAAGAAAGGGGAAAGAAAGAAAATAAAAAGAAGGGTAAAGAGAGGAGAAAAAAGAAGGGGATACATAAGAGGAAGATGAGTGAATAAAATAAGATGAGGGAAAGATTTGGAAAAAAAATAATTAAAAAATCTTTTATTTTGCTATTTGAAATATTCGCTCGCATTGCCTTTTATAGGTGATTTACATATCTTGCTCAATATGAAGCTTATAAAATATCAAATTTTGAAGTCAATACACCTAACATATTTCAGCTGGGAAATCGAACTTTCTTTATTTTCTTTGATTTACAAATTGATTTTAAAAGTGCTCTGTAAAAATTTGTTTTATGGTCTGAATATTAACATTTTCTGCTCGCCCTGCGCACTCGCAAAATTTGATTTGTCAGGTACCTATTTTTTCCTGTATTCCATAAAGAAGCTCTCAAAATATCCCTACTCAGGTAAGAATGTCAAAACGTATCAGCTAGGGCTGCACGCTCGCATTTTGATTGGTGACTTATATCAATATCCCCATTTCATGACAGTTTATCAAAGATTTCGGCTTGCGATTTGCGCTCGCATTGATTGTTGAAAATCCATTAACTCGTGCATCTTATTCATAATTACAAAAGTGCTTTAAATGTCCAGTCTTCACGCCATGATATTAAGATTTCGCGCTCTCATTAAGCTTATTAGATTAATACATTCAATAATCAAATTGTTCCTTTTTTCAGAATGGAATATCAACAAGTTTCATCTCGCGCTTTGGAAGACACATAGGAAGATAGTCATCATTTTCATATGATGATATAATGTTCTTAGAATGTCCAGGTCCTATGTCAAAACTCAAAGTAATAATACTGAAACATATCAGCTCTTTTTAACCTTTGATCCACGTCCAGCTCACAATTCTCCTACAAAGTGCTTGAAATACAAAGCTTAAATTCGCCCTATCAAATATTTTAAGCTCGCGCTTCGCGCTCGCTTTATTGATTTTCATGATAAAAAATAAGTTTTTAAAATGCTCAGATTCTACGTCGAAATCTGAAACACTTGCGCACATGCTTATTCAGATACGAAGCTTGTTCTCAATCTAAATTATTATCCAGTTTCAAATCACAGTATCAAACAATTTCTGCTCGCGCTTTGCGCTCGCATTGTTAATGTAGGAAGATTTCCAATTACTCATAATTTTCATGATATACAAAATATGAATAGAAAGTCCCATTTTTAGGTGTAAATCTCGAATTTGTCCGCTCGCGCTTGCATCAATAATTGCTTAGTTATATAGTTATCCTTTTAACGATTACGAAAAGTGCTTATAATTTCCATTCTTCAGGTAGACATGTCAAAATTTTCATCTCGCGCTTCGTGCTCGTATTATTTGACTGTTGAAATATGGAACGTCTTCATGGCTAACTGCAAGCAGGCATGAACAGATCCTTTTTCGATGAAATCAAAACGTATATTAAAAATTTCTTCTCGCGCTCGCAGTAATTATGTAGTTGGATACATATCTCGTTTAGGATCACAAGCATTGCTCAGAATGTTTAAATTTTAAGAAAAAGTACATGAAATGAAAAATAACTCGCGCTTACACAATTAAAATACCGCTCATGAGATTATTATATAGTTATGTTCATTTATAAGAAAAAAGCTTAGAAGTGATTATTAGGACTACCCCTTCAAAGAAACAAACAAAAATCAACTTCGAGCGGCCGATGGGGGAAAATGTGGCTGAAAAAAAAAACCGCCACCCCCCCCCCCCCCAATTGACAAAGGCTGGATCCGCCCCTATATACTAAGTTTATATAATCTCTAAATTCCCTAGGTTTTTTTTTTTGCAGGAGTTTCTGCATTTTATTCATAAATCAACAAATGAAAATAGAATGATACAATAACAATGACATAAATGAGTACATTTTTGTGTGACAATCGAAAATATAAATAATGAATAAGGCTGAAAAATACATAAATGAAGCACGTAAAATAGTAAAGTGGGTAAAAATGCAGGGGCCAGCTATAATAAGCAGGTAACTGCTTGAAACAATAGCAGCCATGAGGGAGGGCTACATGGGAACCGTAATAATAGGTTATAAATATAATTCGATAAAATGATGTCACAAAAGAGAAAGTATAAAAGTTAAGATTTTTAATGGGGAGAGACAAGATAAAGTTTTTTTTTTAAGTGCGAGTGAGTGCTAGTGGGTGAGTGCAGGTGATACATTTAAGAATACTTAGAAATAAGAAACTTTTTCAATGAAGCTTTAAAAGAAAAAAGAGACGCGGACTGTTTGATGTTATGTGGCAAGGCATTCCAAATATCTGGACCATGGTGGCGAATTGTTTTATGAGTGAGTAAGATTCTGGGGTTGGTTAAGTGGATATCTGTTGAATGACGCGTTGGATAAGTATGTATGTCTTTGTTATAGATAAAAAAATTGCGAAATGGAATTGGAATGGTATTAGTGGAAAATTTAAACATAAATATGGCTATTTGGTATGTGTTAATATCCTCAATTTTCAATGTCTTTAAGTTGTGAAATATTGGATTAGTGTGTGCAATGTAATGTGAAAGTGTACAGATGCGAAGTGCCTTTTTTTGAAGACGGAATATCGTTTCTATTCTTGACTTACTACTATACCCCCAAACAATGTTGCAGTAAGATAAGTGGGATAAGATGAATGAATTGTAAAGCATAAATAATGACTTTTTTGAGATATAATATTTCAATCTATATAAGATTCCTATCCCTCTGGATGTCAACATACAAATATTGCGAATGTGACTGTTCCAAGTCAAATTTGAATCAATCAAAACACCTAAAAATGTGGTTTCTTGTTTTTCCGTGATGGGAATATCATCTATAAAAATGTTGTTGAGAAACTTGTGTTTACTTTGAATGTGTTGAAAATACATAAAATTTGTTTTGTTTGTATTTAAAGAGAGCTTATTAGCTCTAAACCACATTGATAATTTCTTCAATTCTAAATTAACTGTTGGAACAAGTATATTTAAGTCTTTGTATGAATAGAATACATTTGTGTCATCTGCAAATAAAACAAACGTTAATATTCTAGATGCATTCACAATGTCATTCATATAAATCAAAAATAACAAGGGGCCCAAAATAGATCCTTGTGGTACTCCACATTTTAAAGTACAAATATTAGATGATTTAGATTTAAAACAAACATAATGGCGTCGATTGCTTAAGTAATCTTTAAACCAAGCGAGAACCACCCCCCTAACTCCATATTTCATTAATTTACAAAGTAAATTGCGATGATCCATGGTATCGAATGCTTTCCACAAATCCATAAAAACACCAACAGTGTGTTCCTTTTTAGATAAAGAATCAGAAATTTTGTCACATAATTGCAAAAGTGAAAGGTCCGTTGAATGATTATCTCTGAAACCATATTGATTAGGAATCAGTAAATTATTGCTGTTCAAAAAAGAATATAAACGCTTGTAAACCATTCTCTCAAGTATTTTAGAGATACCCGGTAATAAAGAAATTGGACGATAGTTTGGGATAAGACATGGATCATCTTTTTTGTATATTGGAATTATTTTTGCAATTTTCAGTAGATCGGGGAAAATACCACAAGAAAGAGAACGATTGAAAATATGCGAAAGCGGGGAGGCTATAAAATAAATTATTTTTTCAAAAGATAGACACTTATACCATCATGCCCACAGGATTTAGTCGGTTTCATGGACCTAACAATTTCTAAAATCTCGTTAGTATTTGTTGGATTGAAAAATAAAGAATGTTCTGGAACATCGTTTAAATATACAGAAAAGTCATCATCATTAGATGTTATTTTTTAAGCCAGATTTGGGCCAATATTATTGAAGAAATTATTAAATGCATTAGCAACATCAAAGGAGTCTTGCATTTGTTGACCATTGTCTACGAAATTAACGTTATCACATGTTTCCTTTTTCTTACCTAAAATTTCTTTTATAGATTTCCATAATGTATAATTATTATCTTTATTATTTTCAATTTTATCAGAAAAGTAGGATTTTCGAGCTTGGCGTATAACTGATGTTAATTTATTGCGGTATTTTTTGTATTTATTTATATTTTCAGTTGTAGGCGATTTAATTGATATTTTATATAATCTATTTCTAGTAAATATGGATTTGATTATAGTTTGGGTAATCCAAGGTTGTTTGCTCTTCTTTTTATTCGATTTAAATTTTATTAATGGCATATTTTTTTCGTAATAATAAAGAAGTTTGTCCAAAAATCTTTCATAAGAGTCATTAACATTGTGTTCAAGATAAATATCTTGCCAAGATTCTTCAGCCAAATCTGCCTTCAATGACTCAATATTACGATGGGTTTCTTTCCTTCGCATTATAGTGTATGATTTGTCAGTAGCCTTGAGTTGGCGTTTATCGTTTGGATACATTGCAAAAATAGGCAGATGGTCTGAAATGTCATAGTAAATTATTCCATTATTGTTATTATCAAGTGCGTTAGAAAAAATATTATCAAGTATTGTATTGGATATGTTTGTAATTCTAGTAGGTTTATTTATAAGATGTTGAAGTCCAAAAGATGATAATAGATTTGTAAAATGTTGACCGATTGTATTGTAGGGAAATGATAGATCAATGTTAAAGTCACCCATGATATAAATATCTTTGTTTTCACGCGAAATTGAATCAAGACTGGCTTCCAATTCATTTAAAAATGTTTCAGCTAAACTGATTGGGGGTCTATAAATAACACCGATTATTTTATTTTTATTTTTAGCATTAGTAATTTCTATGAATAAGGATTCTATATTTTCCAGCTCAATATCATGTCTTAATTTGAAATTCAAATCATTATGAATATAGAAAGCGACACCGCCCCCCTTACCAATTTTACGATCAATGTGGAGAAATTTGTAGTTATCGATATTGAGAATGGGAGGTGACGTTGAATGCAACCATGGATTCGTAATAGGTCCATGATGCAACCAAGTCTCTGTGAGACCAATGATAGAAAATGGAAATGTATCAAGAATGGATAAAAGTTCGCAAAGCGTATCAAAATTTTTCTGTAAGCTTCTTATATTTACGTGCATTAAACTAAAGTAATCTGGAATAGAATTTGGAACTGTTTTGTTGAAAGCATTATTGAATTCGTTAGCTGTATAGTATTTACTTTGGGGTGAAAAGATTTCAGCATTCAGTAAATCTGTTGAGTCAAACATGAAAGAACAATGTATGACATATGGCGGGTTAAAGAAGTAAGCGAAATTGTGCTCGGTGTGTGCAAGTGCAAGAGGTGTAGGCTAAAAGCAATGAATAAAGAGTCCGTATACATGTTCACCTTTGCGTGACGATCTGACAGACTCGGGGCCGGTGCATAAATTAATCATTGTCATAAAAAAAGGTTTTAAAAGTCTATGAATCTATTGATATAGTTTTAATTTCCTAATTTTCGTGTAAAACTATGAGGTTGAAAATATTACTAAAAATATCTTTGAATTGATAGAAAACAGTAATTAGATTAGAAATATACTTTTCTATCGTTTCATGACATCATTATACCTTGAATAACAGAAGATATATCATGGAGAAAAGGTAGTGTTAAAGCAAAATATACACACACATATATATATATGCATATTACAGCTTACTGGAGCCTCGGAAGAACATTTTGGGAGGCAAAATAGATATATAAGGAATTATGTGGAAGAAATTTATAGACGCTGATGGAACTAATACTCGTACATAAAAAAACCCATACAATAGATGCACATGATGTAATCAGATTCATGCTGACGAATAAGGGAATATAATAATCCTGTGCATTCGTAAACTGGCGTCAAACAGCATTTTGAAATGGAAAAAAAAAATCCTGCCCTCTTAGAAAAAAAAAGAAAAAGATGTCATTGACAAATGAATGTGGTTGGAATGTGAGGCAATAGATGATAGAGAATGTCAAGAGCAATATAAGTTAACATTGATGTACAAAAAGTAGGGGCGAATGAACGGTAAAACAAGGTTTCTATTAAGCATAGTAGTATATAAGTACGAACATTAAAGATCCTCATTTGCATAGGAATTCGACATATCCACGTGCTGTAAATTGTAACCTATTCATAAAAAACAGAACCTATGATAATGTCATCTGGTTTGATTTCAAATGGGAAGAAATAAAGAGAAAAATGCATAGCAAGCAGAGGTGACAAAACGTATCGGAGACGCAATTATATGAGATCACTGTCATGCAGGAATTTATGTTAAAATAGGGCAAATAGAAATGGACTCTGTACCAAATGAGGAATTTTGACTCTGAAAAGGGCAAGTCGCTTTTGAAATGTAACAGCTGAATAATCTCATTCGCATTGGTATAATGTAGAAATGCGCATGTAAACCAATGATGATAGAAATATTTACTTTTACATAATAAAAGCAGGGGAACAACGTATATAACAAGGTCTCCTTCGTGTTTGAATTCATAAGACATGTAAGACGAGCAAGATGGATCACATTTGCATAGGAATCCGACACATTCACGTGCTGTAATTGTAGCCTATTCATCAAAAACTGAATATGTATTATAATGAGATCGAAAAAAAAAAGGTATTAAGAATTTTGCAGTGCACTTGAACAACCAAAACATTACAAATGGTTTGATTAGGAATATAAGGAGATAAAAAGCAAAATGCATAGACGTGTTTTGTATCGAAGATACAATAATGAGATCCCTATTACACTGGGTTTTCTATTTACCAAATGAGATCCAACATTAGCTCTGAAAATGGCAAGGTGAAGTTAAAAATACAATCGTATTTATAAACTCATTTGCATTGACCACAATATTTATAGCGATATTTTTATAGGAATGTGTTTGTAAGGTAACCTGTTCGAGAAAAAAGAAGAAAAAAAAATCGTAGAAAATACAGTTTTAATTTCATAAAACTTCGGAGGAGAGTATGGAAAAGATTTCGGTTAATAACAAACAAACAGACAACGGAATTATAAAGGCATCGTGTACAAGATCAGGTCATATGCAATATTATCACGTTGAGCTTCATTTTAATGAATTACTTCATTTGCATATGAGAAAATTAATGCAAGACTTACGTAAACTCAGCATTATTTTTTTGGAAAAAAAAAAGAAAATCACGCAGTGTATGTATGTATATGCGAGAAGTTACTTTTTCGCAGAATATAAAAAGTGGATGTGTCAAGTGACAATAAAATTTGCTCAATTTCTTTATTCAAGAAAATAAGATATAAGATATCCAAACATGTTCACATGGTATACGTTGACAATAACCACAGTCAAAATAATGCCTAGATATAGAAATTCAAACTTTTTTTGTGTAATCAAAGTATAAAGAGTGTAGTGTTTGCATGTTTGGTCATTTTATTTTCGAGATACATTTTTTTTTTAATATTCGAAGACAGTGAATTGAACTCATTCTTATATGTTTTTTTTTCGAAAAAGAAAATCTCAAACATGCCAACACGCAACATCGCCGATCACAATATGGTTTTATTCATGGATCTATTGCAGGAGAAAATTTAACCCTTCCGCAAATGCATACATGTATTATCGAAATTCGAATCATGCACTGAATAAGCTTTCTTATCCCTTAAGCAGAAAATAATTTAGTATTTGTATGACAGCGATGTTTACTCTCTATCTTTCCAAAAGAGAATAAAAAAATCTATCCATATCCCTTAAGCAGAAAATAATTTAGTATTTGTATGACAGCGATGTTTACTCTCTATCTTTCCAAAAGAGAATAGAAAAATCTATCCATGCTCAAACAGCATATAAAAAAAAAACCCGTTGACAAGGTTATCACTAAAACAACAGCAGGATAACTGCAGTGATAAAAATGATTCTTCGTGACAATTTAACAAGTATGGAAACATGTAGTGTATATTTCCAAAGAATATCAAACGTGGAAGTGTTTAGTGATAACAAACTTCTGTTACCTCTGTCGAGATAGTTATGATAGCAAGGATGCAAATTTGAAATACAAGAGAAAAAAAATATTTTTTGCACAATCGAAATCTGAAGTCATGATGTGTACAGTGTATATATGTCTTCTGAGAAATATCAGTAAAATGTATTCGGTGATAACAAAGTTATATGATACTTCATTAAGAAGAAATAGAAAAAACAATTCTGTGACACTGCGACACATACACCTTGTAGGCCGATTATAATATTTGCGACTATAAAGCTGTGCGGAAAATGTTTGAATCACGTTTGATTTTTTTTTTTGGCTAAATTGAACATAGCAAGTTTCATTACCAGAAACGCATTAAAAAAGTCACGTTGCGCTTTGATATTGAGAGACTTTCATTTCAAGCACATGCAGTATAAATAATGACATTCAGATTCAGAATGTAAATGCTTCATTATCATAGTGAAAATGTAAGTGGTATTTAAAGCGTTATAAGAGCTCTCAAGGCATCTATTTGAAGAAGTAAGTATATCAATTTGTTACATAAAAACAACTGTTATCCATGATATCAATGAAATGATTTAGGCATATGATGCCTGGAAATTTAAAGTATTGTAAACATTTTGGCCAATATTTTGAGGCATAACATCACTGAAGAAGGCCTACATGTGAATGTGATCATGATTTCACTGAAGAAAAACAAACGAGATTATTACTTTTGTATTATATATATTTTTTTTCATTGTAAAATTTAAGTGTTTAGAAGTTGACATCAGTTCAATACTATTGTTATATCATGCCAACAGATTTTAGAACGTCGTTACAAATCAATTGTCTAATTTAGGTACAGAAGTCTGGACATCTCTTACAGACAGTATCTTTTGAGGGATAACTCATGTACATTAAAAATAATGAAGGATGATGAATTATAGATTTCTTACTGTTGATGTCCTGTTTTGTATCGTTCCTAATCACGCCTAGTATCGTAAGAAGACTTCCAATCGAATACACTGATTCTCACGTCGCGATTTAAATTTACTCATCGTTGTATATTTTCCATTCTCGCTCATTTTTCCCCTTAAACTTGAGAATGACTTCAGTACCTTGTACAAATATCTTCGTAGACATGTTGTTTTCCTTTCGAAGGCGATATGCGATACTAGCTAATATCCCACGATGGAATTTCATGCTCGGTGGTAGGTCGGTCCTCACAGAGATCCTCCTACGCGTTGATCCGCCAGATGCACCTTGACTTGCCCTTAGATCGTCGCCATCAGTTGCGTTTTTGTTGCGTGCTATGTAAGCGTCGATAATGCGCTGGCGATCCCTCATGAGTACAAATTTAGCGATAATGGGCTCCGGTCCTCGGTCGCGTGCTGGTGATCCATCGGTGTTTCGCGCTCTCCGTGGAAGCTAGTCGATGAGCGTTGATGATCATGATCCCCGCAGCTTCTTCTCTAGATAGGCCCAAATCCATGAAGACACTTTTAAGTTTCTCGTAGACATTTTCTTCCCTTGTTTGCTCCACTCCATAGAATAGTAGGTTGCCCTTACGTTGATAGGTTGAACCAGATTGCGATCAGGGACCAATCCAATGTTGGATTGAAGTTTTCAATCTAATACATTTTTAATTCAATCTTTTTCGGTTGAACTTTCGATCCAATGTAGGATTGGTCCCTGCCCACTATCTATTTGACTTGCTGAGAAATTTAGAAAGTACAAATATAATTGACATGATGTAAAACGATTCATAAAGCTTAACCAAAAAGCATGGCCGCCGAGTAACCGGATCACGGGGTGAGCTGGCTCTTACAAAAAACTAGTATTGTAGAACAATATACCACCAACGACTCTGACAGCTTCATTCTTTGAACCAATTTTAACTACTGTATTATCATCATGAACTACGAACTGCGTTCTCAGAAAGAAGCTAAAGATGGCAATCTTGGCCCGGACCCGATCATCGTGAGGTTCGCGAAGATGATTGACCGCGACAAAATTCTTCGAGGATTCTGACAGAGTAAAGGGCCAAAACCAGCCGACACAGAGCCCCCAGATCTCCGTCCGTTGTGATCTCCCCGCTGTAATGAAAAGAGAGCGTGGTCGTCTTTCATCGATTGCCTACCACCTACGGAAATCCAAGTCTTTGAAAACTAAGATTAAAATTCAAGGTACTTCAGTAATCTTACTCACTAAGGCTGCAAATAACCAGAGAGCAACCTGGTCTACCTGAACGGAATAAGTAATGCCTACTTCTAAGAAACCAGACAGGGAGGTAATATAATACAAGTTGTTCAAATTACTTTATTGCAGGTGTTAATTAATGTAACCAAAACAGCTCATTTTCAATTTTAAGTGTCTCTGATTATGATCTGTTTCATTCCACCCTTGTCCGGAATGGATGGTGAGTTAGATCACTTATCCACTCTTATACTCTTGACATTTTGAATTATATATTTTACAACAATCTAAACACAGACTAAATAATAACACAAAAAACAAGAGCTAGAATGCAGGTGGAGTGACACAGAATTCATTAGATGAGCTTTTGTTGTATATGTGGTGCTTTGTTCAGCAGATCTGCTTTACAGGGCACAACACAAACTAACACCAGCCATGTCCCAGTTTGTAAACAAGACGAGGTGTGTCTGATTTGAACTATATTTATGTTCTGATTATGATCTGTTTCATTCCACTCTTGCCCTGAATAGATGGTGAGTTGGATGACCAATCCATTCTTATACTCTTGACATTTTGAATTATATACTTTACAACAAACTAAACACAGACTAAAAAATAACAAAAAACTTCTAGAGTTGGAATGGTGGTGGAATGACACAGAATTTTATGAGATTAACTTTTCTTGCTGGTGTGGTGTTTTGATCAACTTACCTGTTAACGAGGCACCACACCAATTAACACCAGATTTGTCTCAGTATGTAAACAAGATGAGGTGTGTCTAGAATTGCATTTCATTTATACTCTGATTATGATCTGTTTCCACACCTATTTAAACCAGTTATGTCCCAGTTTGTAAACATGATGAGGTGTGTCTAGATTTGAACTCCATTTATGTTCTGACTATGATCTGTTTCACTCCACTATTGCCCTGAATAGATGCGTTAGATTACCCATCCATTCTTATCCTCTTGACATTTTGAATTATACAGTATATTCTATAGCAAACTATACTCAGATAAAGAAAAAACGACACAAAACTTCAAGAGCTGGAAGAGAGGTGGAATGACACAGAATTTTAAAGAACTTTTCTTGCTTGTGTGGTGTTTTGTTCAACTAAGATAGCTCATTTTCAATTTTAAGTGTTTCTGATTATGATCTTTTTCGTTCCACCCTAGTCCGGAATGGATGGTGAGTTAGATCACTCACCCATTCTTATACTCTTGACATTTTTAATTATATATTTTACAACAATATAAACACAGACTAAATAATAACATAAAAACAAGAGCTAGAATGCAGGTGGAGTGACAAAGAATTCATAAGATGAGCTTTCGTTGTACGTGTGGTGCTTTGTTCAACTAATCTGCTTGACAAGGCACCACACAAATTAACACCAGACATGTCTAGTTTGTAAACCGAATGAGAAGTGTCTAGAATTGCATTTCATTTATACTCTGATGTGCGATGTGTTTGTTCAACTTTTACTTGATCTGGCGAGTTAGATCACCCTTCCATTCTTATACTCTTGACTCTTTTGAATTATGTATTCTACAACAAACTAAACAATATTAAAAATAACACACAAAAAACTTCAAGAGATAGCCTGGGTTAGATATCCATCCATTCTTATTCCATTTACATTTTTTAAATTATATATTTTGCAACAACTAAACACAGATAAAAAAAACAAAAAAAATTCAAGAGCTGGAATGGAGGTGGAATGACACAGAATTTATAAGATAAAATTGTCTTGCTTGTGTGGTGCTTTGTTCAACTAATTTTCTTTAAACAAGATGAGGTGTGCCTAGATTTGAACTTCATTTATGTTCTGATTATGATCTGTTTCATTCCACTCGTGCCATGAATGGATGGTGAGTTGAATTACCAATCCATTCTTACACTCTTGACACTTTGAATTATATATTTTACAACAAACTAAACACAAAATAAAAATAACACAAAAGCTTCAAGAGCTGGAATGGAGGTGGAATGACACAGAATTTATAAGAAAATTTTGGTTTTGGCGTGGTGCTTTGTTCAAACAATCAGATTAACAGGGTACCACACCAATTAACACCAGATATGTCCCAGTTTGTAAACAGAATGAGTGTCTAGAATTGCATTTCATTTATTCTCTGATTATGATCTGTTTCATTCCACTTTTACTTTTATCTGGTGAGTTAGATCACCCATCCATTCTTTTACTCTTGACATTTTGAATTATATATTCTACAACAAACTAAACAAATATAAAAATAACACAAGAAACTTCAAGAGATTGAATGGGTTGGATATCCATCCATTCATTCTTATTCCTTTGACATTCTTTTTGTATTAAATTATATATTTTGCAACAACTAAACACAGATAAAAAAAATTCAAGAGCTAGAATGGAGGTGGAATGACATAGTATTCATGAGATAAGCTTTTGTTTTGGTGTGGTGCTTTGTTCAACTAATTTGCAGAACAGGGCACCACACCAATTAACATCAGATATATACCAGTCTTTAAACAAGATGAGATGTGCCTAGATTTGAACTTCATTTATGTTCTAATGTGTGATGTGTTTCATTCCACTCTTGCCCTGAATGGATGGTGAGTTGGATTACTCATCCATTCTTATACTCTTGACATGTTGAATCATATATTTTACATCAAACTAAACACAGATTAAATAATAACACAAACAACTTCAAGAGATAGAATGGGTTGGATCACCCATCCATTCTTATGCTCTTGACATTTTCAATTATATTTTTTACAACAAACTAAACACAGAATAAATAATAACACTATAACTTCAAGAGATAGAATGGCTGGATCGTCTATCCATGGAGCTATTAATAGCTCTATGGTCTATCCATTCTTATACTCTTGACACTTTGAATTATATATTTTACAACACTGAGTTTAAAATAACACAAAAACTTCAAGAGATATAATGGAGGTGGAACGACACAGAATCCATGAGTTGAACTTTTCTTGCTTGTGTGGTGTTTTGTTCAACTAATCTGCGAAACAAAACACCACACCATGAGGATTTGCATTTCATTTATGCACTGTGTTTTGTTCCACTCTTACCTTGATCTGGTGAGTTAAATCCACTGTTATATTCACATGCAAGAATTTGTCGAGCAGAAACGTACACGACTGTTGTTACCTCTTCTGCATGTTTTACACCTGTCGATCCGACGACAGTTCATGTGATGCATTCATGTATAAATGTAAATGTAACAATGATTGGTGTATTGAGGAGCTCTATGTTGAACGTTCAGGGCATACGCACTTACTCGTTAGTAACAGCATTATTAATAGCTGTATTTATTTATCAATGCATTAACGGCTTGCTCAGTGTGTCGACCTCAACCAAATACCAGACGTTTTGGTTTTGTTTTGTATTGTATTATTCATGATATTCTCGGGCGCATACCTTATTCATTATTTATTTATTTTATCATTTTATCCTAGGCGTGTACTCTCTTGTAATTTTCTTTATGTCCCCTTTCAGGAAAAAATTATAGACAATTGCCTTTTTTGAGTGATCCAGACTGTCGCCAAGTAGGCAACATTCCTAACAATATCTCCTTTAGCCAGCCACCCCCCCCCCTTTATGTGTGTGTTTTCATTCAAAAATATGCACCAGATTTTGTCTTTAACCTTAAGAACTATTTTTGCTTTTGTTACTTTGATGTATTGTCCTTATCTTGTCTTTATGTGTCCATCCCATATTTTCCTTCTTTCTCTGTCAACGGGAGTCTTGTATCATGCATGTTTTCTCCTCTTTCACACCTGAGGAGCAACTCGATTCTCAATCTACACCATGGCTAGGATGAACACATTCCCATCCCAGTCTTGAGAGCATGGTGAAGCTATTAATAGCCATTCCTTTTTGTTACAGCACAGGTTTGACGACCGCCCTCCTGCGAATGATGACTTACCTGATACACATACAACTGATCGATTAAATCAACAAACACCTGAATATCATTATCATATTGATCCTAACGACACTCTTAAAATACCACCAACATCCAAATATTTCACATTAAATCAATTTCTTCAAAGCTGCTCACATAACAATGAAACATTCTCCATTATTCACATCAATATCAGAAGCATCAACAAACATTTTGACCAACTCCAAAACATGTTCGAAAACACTCAACTAAACTTATCTGTGATAGGATTGAGCGAAACTTGGTTGCGGAATGAACCCCATCCAATTCATAACCTGGGGGGCTTTCAACTCTTAAATAACAATAGAAAATATAAAACTGATGGAGGCGTAGCTATGTATATTAAAAGAAACTTAAATGCCACGATATTATATTCAATTCAATTTTTTTTTTCAATTTCATTTATTTCACATCTCTCATAAAAACATTCAAATGACAAATACAATATAAAAACATATTCATACAAATATACACAATAGAAACAAAGAAAAAAAATACACGATAAATCAATTGTAAAAAAGTGGACAGATAGGAGTGAATAACATTAAGTAGCAGTGGATGTGGGGGATCAGCAATAAGCCGTTGGCCTGTCTAGGCTGATCCCTTGTATACTGCAAAAAAAGAAACCAGTTATTGGATTTAATAGAAATAGAAAAGAAAGACCCTACATAAAAAATAAAAATAAAAAAAAAATGCAATAAGTTGAATTTACCTATTAATGTAACAATTCAATAAAAATATCTTATATTTTCTTTTAAAATTACTTATGGTTGGGCATTGCTTCATATCTTGGGGCAAAGAATTCCATAAAACAGGACCACTATAACATATAGTACTTCTAGAAAATTGATAACCCCATGAGGGGATATTCAGATCATAAGAGTTACGACAATTATACCTATTAAAAAAATATCTATACACAAAATAATCATTAAATACTTGAGGTAGGAGCTTCTTCATTGCTGAAAACACAAAACAAGCCGTTTGCAAATTGTACAAGTCATGAACTTTTTAAATTTTAAGTTTGTTAAAAAGGGGATCAGTATGAGCAAGATAATGACTATCTGTGATTACTCTAATTGCTCTTTTTTGTAAAATGGAAATTCTATTGATAAGGTATTTCGCACAATTACCCTGAATATAATGCATCCATCATTTGAAAGTCTTTTTGTAGAAATAACCACATCTGAAAATAAAAATATTATTATCGGTACTGTTTATCGCCCTCCGGGATGTCCTCATTTTGACTTTATTACATCTTTACAAACCATATTGTCCTCTAACATTCTAAGAAATAAACACTGTCTTATTATGGGGGATTTTAACATAAACCTGCTCAATGCAGAAGAAAGCTCGCTCTGCCAGGATTTTTTTAGACTGCATGTACTCACACTCCTACATCCCACTAATCAATAAACCAACCAGAATAACCAACACATCTGCAACACTCATAGATAATATTTTCAGTAATCTAGATGGACAATGTACGTCAGGAATATTATTGTCAGACATAAGCGATCACTTCCCGGTTTTCTCACATATCTCTTTTCACAAAAATGGTACCTCACAATACACAGCAGGATCTCGCAAAGTAACCCAAGAAAATATGAATAAATTAAAAAATAGCTTACGACTTTTGGACTGGTCTAATGTCTTGGAATGTCTAGATCCTCAAGAAGCTTTTGAGTTGTTCATGGATTCTTTTATGGCCTTGTATAACAGAGATATACCTATCACACGCACTACTCACACTAAACAATATAAAAAGGCACCTCGTCAGCCTTGGATAACTAAATCTCTATTACGCTGTATTAACAAGAAAAACATACTTTTTTATAAATACAAAGCAAATCCATCTATACACAATGAACACAAATACAAACGGTATAAAAACAGTCTTACATGTACTCTACGACATGCTAAGAAAACATATTTCTCTAACCAATTTGAAAAAATAAATTTGATATCAAAAGTACATGGAAAATAATCAATCGTGTGCTCAACAAAAAAACTGATGAAACACACATTCATAAAATCAATACACATGACACTATTATAACAGACGTAAATGAGATTGCTCAAAGCTTGAATGATTACTTTGTAAATATTGGTCCCAATCTTGCCAAAGATATCGAACCCTCAGGAAAAGTATTTTCCAGTTTACTGGAAGATCCTAACCCCAAAACAATATTTTTGCCCCAATACTAGAATTCGAGATCATAGACATTCATTTGTAAATAACTTAAACTCTCAAAAAAGCCCAGGTTTTGATGGAATCACGAATAAAATTCTAAAACACGTCATCTCAGAAATTGTGACACCAATAACACACATATTCAATCTATCAATAACATGTGGTATCGTCCCCTCACAAATGAAAAAATCCAAGGTCATACCTATATTTAAAAAAGGAGACACCCGAGATATGGGCAACTATAGACCCATATCATTATTGACTTCATTTTCAAAAATATTAGAAAGAACTGTATATACTCGAACGATTAAATTCATTCATGAATGCAATATTCTCAACGAATTCCAATATGGCTACCGTGAAAAACACGCAACAACTCACGCTATGATTACACTCGTCGATAAAGTCATCAAAGCTATTGATAAATCCCTTCACACTGTTGGAATATTCCTGGACTTCTCCAAGGCCTTTGACACTATAGATCATGATATTCTTTTATATAAACTTGCTTATTACGGTATTAGAGGAAAGGCCTTGGAGTGGTACAGGAATTACTTAACTAACAGAACTCAATACGTTTTTGTTAATGGGTGCGAATCACACCTGGAAAACATAAATTGTGGTGTACCACAAGGATCACTCCTCGGCCCCCTATTATTTATATTATTTATAAACGACTTCCATAAATCTTCTAAACTATTATCTTTCATTCTGTTCGCTGACGACTCCAACATATTTTTCTCCCATCGTGACCCAACAACTTTGATTAATGTTATGAATACCGAATTGAAATCGGTCCATACTTGGATACGGGCGAACAAACTATCATTAAACATAAAAAAGACAAATTACATATTATTTAGTAACACAATACAAACGCTCCATGGTAACATTAACATTAATGGCATTAATATTGACTCTACCCAATCAACAAAATTTCTTGGCATATTCATCGACAATAAATTATCATGGAAAACACACATTGATATTCTTTGTAGAGTGATCGCAAGAAACATTGGTGTCATCAACAAACTTAAAACATTTTTACCTCACAAAATACTTTTGACCCTCTACTCAACCCTCATCCTCCCTTATCTAAACTACGGAATTTTATCCTGGGGTAATTCACAAATAACACAAACTAATAGAATATTTTTGCTCCAAAAACGAATTGTTAGAATAATTGAAATGCCCATTACCGTACTCATACAAGCCCGTTATTTAAAAAAAAATAGAATACTAAAAATCCACGATCTCTATCTCCTGAACCTTGGAACTTTTATGTTCCAGCTATCAAAAAACGAATTACCCACCGCAATTACTTCACTCTTTACCAAAAACACTGACATCCATACATACCCCACAAGACAAGCTATACAACATACATATCACCCCCCCCCCCCCTCTGACTAGAACCACACTCGCACAAAAAACATCATTTACACAGGTCCCAAATACTGGAGTGGTATTCACCAAAGCCTTAAACAATATAGAAATATAAACACCTTCAAAAAACACCTAAAACTCTCATTCCTTAATGAGTACAATGTATGAAACACATGAACTGCTTTATCTTTTCCACGATACTTGCCTCTCGACCCTATTTCTCTTTCTCCTCCCCTTTCCTTTTCTGCTGGGCACATAATCGTTTCTTTTTGTTTTGTTTTTTCCCCCAGTTATTTAATATTCCCTTATCCCTCTAACCTATGTAGTTTCTGCCCCCCTTTCTTTCCTTGTTATTCAAACCTATTTTGCCGTTCTTCATATATGGTCTAGATAGATTGTCTTACTTTACTTTTAATTACATACGATTAAGATTACTACAAATTTATCCTAAGGGACTTACAATTACAAGCTTCGCTTTTTAATAAGTCCCTCATTTTCATTTTCACATGCTAACTGTAATCTATAATTTGTCTAATCATCAAAATGTATCTTGAACAAAAATTGTATACATTTCATCTATTTCCTACGAATTTGTTAATTGATTATTGAAGTATTCTTATGACTCTTATTCTGTTTTGTACATTTATACATATGTATATATATGTTTGTTATGTTTATTATCAGAAAATGGAAGTGAAATAAACTAAACTGAAACTGAACTGAAAATTCAGTTTTGAGGCACATTTTCAGGCCAGAAATTTACTTATTTAACAAAATATTGTATACAAAATAAATGACCAATATGAAAGAGTAACATTTACTCTATCTGATGGTGCAATAATATTTCATTTAACTTGAGGTTAAAACAGGTAAATTCTTAGAGAAAGAAAATCTCACGAATCACGAGATTTTGCATGGGTGAGGATTTAGCCACGAGATGATTTGGATGAATCTGGCCTCTTTGCTCATTAGCATAGGGACCTGCGGTCTGACTGAATAGAATGACTGTAGAGCTTTATTCTACATTATCCATCGGCGTAAAATGTGCCAAATATAATATGGACAGATGTTTGTTGACTGTGTCTGGATGTGGCATTTATGTCCTTCAATCTTCTGCATGCTTTATGATATTCATTCCAACAAATGCAATAAGGCTAAAGTTATACTAAAGCGCAAAATTACTGAAAGCAATATTTCTAGCTTGAGGGATGCTTGTCAGGAAGAGAGTTGGTCGGATGTATTGGAATGTCATGATGTTGAACAGGCTTATGAATCATTTAGTAAAATTTTTCATCACCATTTGGATGAGACTATTCCACTTGTTAGAATAAATAATAGAAGTACAGGTAAACGGCCATGGATTACAAAAGGTATACTACAATCAATCAAAAGAAGAAATGTCTTATACAAAAAGAGTGTAAAGAAACCTTCACAAGAGCACGTTGAAAAATACAAAAAATATCGAAATAAGCTGACTTCTATTATACGGTCATCACGGAGTTTGCACTATTCTAGACAGTTTGAGAATGCTCGAGGTAACATGCCCTTGACATGGAATGTTGTTAGAGATATATTATATAAGAAAAATAAGTCAGAACCTGCCCAAAAATTTGTCCATAAGGACAAAGAGCTTACTTCTGATAATGACATTGCAAATGAATTTAACAGCTACTTTGTGAACATTGGGCCTGACCAAGCGAAGAAAATAACTCCCGTAGAAGTTAATTACAAAGAATATTTACAAGACAGGTCCGAATCATCTATATTCCTTAAGCCAGCTGATCATCTTGAGATATTAAACATTGCTAAGTCTCTTAAAAATAGTAGGTCATCTGGGCATGATGAAATAAGTTCAGCATTGTTAAAACAAATAATTGGCTTAGTCCTTTATACTCCTTTACTACATATCTGTAATCTGTCCATTTCAACTGGTGTATTCCCTTCCTCTCTTAAACTAGCCAAGGTTATTCCTGTTCATAAAAGGGAAAGCATGACCGTTATAAGTAATTATAGACCAATCTCAATTTTGCCTAGTTGCTCAAAAATACTAGAAAGAATTGTTTATAACAGATTGATTGCCTTTCTTGACAAAAACCACCTTCTTAATCCCAACCAATTTGGATTTCGCAGTTCTCACTCAACGGACCTTGCGTTGTTGAAATTTTTATGATTATGTATCTAGTTCTCTGGCTAATCGTGAGCACGTTATTGGTGTATTTATGGGCCTGAGCAAGGCATTTGACACCCTTGACCACTCAATACTGCTTTATAAACTCCAACATTATGGAGTAAGGGGCGTTGCCCTAAATTGGTTTACTAGTTATCTTTCAAATAGAAGAAAATACACATGCTATAACTATTCTAATTCTGGTATATCAATTATGAGGTTTTATTTATATTAATGATATTTGTTTGGTATCAAACACATTGAATTATATATTATTTGCTGATGACACAAGTGTTTTCCTATCACACCGTGATATTGATATCTTAGAAAACACCATTAATGTCGAACTTCCGAAACTATCTAATTGGTTTAGAAGTAATATGTTATCACTGAATGTTAAAAAGACTAATTATGTACACTTTAAAGGCAGGAAGTCCTGTCCTGACCATGATTTAAGATTGAAACTTGACAATGCTTTGCTTGAAAGACAGACATCTACGAGGTTCCTTGGGGTCTACGTCAATGATCAACTTAACTGGAATGATCACATGAAACACATCAGTAAACCAATTTCTCGAAATATAGGTATACTGTATAAAGTCAAGTACCTTGTACCTTATAAAATACTTTACATGTTGTACAATACTCTTATTCTACCTTATGTGTCATATTGCAATATTCTATGGGCAACATCAACGAGTGTCACAAACCCAATTCTTTTGTTGCAAAAGAAAGCAATTCGCATTTGTGCTGGAGTCGGTTCCGTGATCATACACGCCCTCTCTTTATAAAGCTGCAATGTCTTACTGTTGATGATGTCCATTTTCTTCAAACTTCCCTTTTTATGTATCGGTTTAATGCCAAAATGTTACCTACCTGCTTTTCCAATATGTTTCAACAAAATAGTGCTATCCATACCTACCACACAAGACAAGCATCTAATATGCATTTGTATAACCCTCGCACACTGTTGGCTCACAAATCTATCAGACATTATGGACCTGATGTTTGGAATTCGGTACCTACTAGTACTAGGAATATATTATCAGTGCATTCCTTCAAAAGTGTGGTAAAACGCATACTTGTCTCTAAGATGTAATTTTGTTGTACTGTACATTTTAAACTTAAATATTGATATAATTTCAATTATTATTACGCCTCACACACTCCTTGTAAATATTTGTAAATAGTTGTGGAACATAATAATAATTAAGCCAGTGAGCCCTAAAACTATTACATATTTAGGTACTGTGATCAGTGTGATGTTACACATTTAGTTTCTTAATGAAATGAAAATGTATGCTCCCCTCGTCTACCACAATGCAAAAATTGAAAATTGATGTTACATAATTACTAATTACTGGTAAATGAAATGATCTCAAGTATTTCTTTTTCTTTCAAGTAATTGATTTGGTATAAAGATTCCCTTTAATATGATACCAAATATACCCATGTAGCACATGTATTTCAAGTTTTATACCATTAATTATTTCTGTGCTTGTCCTGCAAATGTAACGATACCACCTATTTGCGGGCCCAACATAAAACGCATGGCCATAAATACTTTCCACCAATAGAGGGCGTACACAAAAATATGCCCAAAATTCAAGTTTTTGAGCGCTCTGGTGAATACAAAAATTATTCCCAAGTTAATAATGAAAAATAAATTGCAACTGTAAGGAAATAAGTAATTTTGGTCACAAAAGTGATATTTTAAAGATTTTTTAAAGTGTGTGCTCTGTACAGCATTGGCATACCAGTCCTACCTGTAGGCTGTAGATTCCCCACACAGGCAGGATGGTTGCACTCAGTGGACAAGTGGTTCATTAAATGATATGAGTGGGTATATTGACCTTGAAATATTTTAACTGAGCTGAGACTTGTCATAACTCATATGACACTTGTGAACAATTTTTTGCGATGACGTATGCTGGACATCGGCCGGTGCGAAACTGCATTAGCGCTGGCATTTTTTGCTGCATTTCGTCCCCCCAGACCCAATTTGCAGCTAAAATAGTAGGCCTATTAGGCCTACTACTAGTACTAGACACTAGTATTAGTACAAATCCAATTCTCATTTTTATTTTCCTTGAATTCTACTCTCATTTCCTTGAAATTGAAAATCCCTTAACTTCATATGGAAAACTAGCGGACAGAAGGTCCTCGCTGCACGCGCGCACCCTTATAACACGCAGAATTCCCTTGCATCATACCCTTTTTTCACAAACAAATGAGTATCAAGGACAAGTGTTGATTCATATAGAATTTCCGCCCCCCTGAAATGAATGTTAACAACTTCTTCTATCAGATGACCATAATTTTTTTTTAATTCAATTGGTGGGAAATGTGGCACTTTATTACATTAAAATCACTCAAAACCATCCATAGTCAGGAATATGTATTGGGATAATGGGTTTGGGGGACATTTTTATAGTACCCGGGTGGATTATATCCGTCGTTACATCGGTGGGTGATGGTATCAAGAATTTCCGCCCAGATGATAATAAAGGGCACATTGTAAGGCAAATACTCATTAAAGAACCACGGAGATTGGTTAATAAGGAAATAGTGCACTTTTATCATCAAATCAGAGGAGATTTTCTTTGTGAGTGATGTCCGAAGAGCAATCCTACACTCGACGTGCATTCAACATATATGGCTGGACAGAGTTTTTGTGTACGTCGGTGTGTTGTTCGAGTCACAGCGGTTTTCTAGCTCTTTCCATTGCAGTGCTGAACATTTTATTAGGTATGTATAAATATATATACATTGTCAGTCCGAACTATAGATATAAATATATCAGATACCGTTATTTTTGCCAACAAAAATCAATTTTATTCTCTGAAAGTTGGATATGTCTCTGAAAACTGTGACGGGTCAATTATGTATACGAGGGGTGCATCCTAGCTTACCACTGCATAGGTAAGTCTGAAAATTAAGTTTTGCTTATTCCTTTCACTTTATAATTATGTTTTAAATGTTCAAACAACAATAATTTATGAAATCGACACAAAATATTGTGAATCAACGCTGAAACATTATTTGTGTATACATGTTATCCCTCTGTAATGCTATCTCCCCCATAAAGCCACAATGGAACATTCTGCACCGCGAGTCATACGATGATCGCGAGGTCTGCAAACGTCGTCTGCTATGTTTTTACATGTCCGCTACACTGTATGCAAGTTTTCGATATGTTCCATTTTCCTTGCAATTCCTTGAATTTTCAAAATTCCTTTAGTGTCATAAGTTCGTTAAAATTATCCAAAACAAGGAAAATTAATTGCATGCGGAAGCACGCCGGTCACGCGGTAGCCGCAGCGTGCAGCGGCCTAGCTAGCCTGCCCGCTCTGGCTCTGCCGACAAATGATTTGGTTGGCAGGCTGGAGGCTGAGCACGGCGGGAGCACGGACCACGCTAACTCAGAGACCCGGCCTCCCGCCCGCGCAGCGGGCGGGAGCCCAGAAGCTTACCGTGTATTTGACCATATTCACCGGACTAGGGTGATTTATGGTCTAAATATTTCTCCAAATGAATTGTGAAAACAGAAAGTATACACAATTACCACGATTATATGGATGAAAGTCTAACGAGTGGCAGTTTCCTGACATCTGGGAACAGACTGGAACCTCAATAAAACGAAAAGTTCTCTCCTTCTACCCCCGTTTCGATCGGCCATTTTTGTTAAAAATCGTAACAAATTGGCCGATCGAGACTGGGGTAGAGGAGAGAACTTTTCGTTTTTTTGAGGTTCCAGTCTGTTCCCAGATGTCAGGAAACTGCCACTCGTTAGACTTTCATCCATATAATCGTGGTAATTGTATACTTTCTGTTTTCACAATTCATTTGAAGAAATATTTAGACCATAAATCACCCTAGTCCGGTGAATATGGTCAAATACACGGTAAGCTTCTGGGCTCCCGCCAGCCCGCGCGAGCTCTCTGGGTTAGGACCACGCTTACCTCTGCATCTGGATGAATATTGCAGGTCTGCAGTTTCATTAACTCAAAATTATCGCAATGCTAATATAATATCCTCATGGTTTAAGTCAACGAACGTAGAGGGCAGCAACACACAAGCGTGTTGCTCTAAGGAAGGTCAACTCGATACGCGCATGCAGCTGAGCTGCGCGCGTATTTTATTGTTCATGCCAACGAAATCAAATACCGATCTAATACAACAACAAATTAGTAGCGATCAAAAAACGAATATGAAAGAATATGACTACAACAATATCAAAGATAACTTTAAAAATATGTTGAGGAATATACATACATATAAAAACATACTTTGATATTTAAAACTTTACAAATATAAGTTTCAGGACACTAAAATCATTACCAAATCGGTGATTGTTGTTATCAGCGATTTCACCAGACGGCTGTATTAGGTGATTTGCGTCGAGACGATTTTGTGACCACTCGCAAAGCATTTCGGGATAGAATATAACCACCTTATTTTCTCTGAGCTCTTCGCTGAACCCATCATCACAGTGCAGCTGCAGCGCAGCGCGCAGCTAATGCAATGCATCCGATGCATGGGTTGTTTTTTCGCCGTCCATGCCATGGTCTCGGACTCAGAGTTGAAATTTAGACCCGGATTTCGGGGATACAGCGCCTTTATTTCAGATTTATAGACTTAAAAGTCAAATGACATTTAAAATTTGAAATCTAACCTTGAACAATCATCGTTGATAAACATCAGCCCTGAAGCCATTACACTTCAAATCAGGCCAGGCAAATTAGACGTCATTGTCTAAGTTGCTAGATCTATGACGAGTCGCCTGAAGCCCCAGCGCATCATCAACGTCACTAGCTAGCTGCGCGCGACCGGCCCAGACTCGGCGCACCCAGGCCAGAAAAATGACCTCGATTATTACGGTGGTTGTCTATGCATTTATTAGTGGTGCAGCGAAATTCAGCAGAAGAAAATAAGAGATATGAGGTATCCTCGTCACAGACTTAATATTCCAAAATGAGGAAAAATGTCAAAATCATGATTATTTAAGCTAAATATTTTCTTTAAAAATAAAAGTAATATTTTTAATATTTATACCCAGAATAACCGATCTAATAATTGTTCATTAAAAAATATTTGAAATTAACAAAAGAAAAAAAATCAACTCGACAAATTTCCCAAAACCCCACCTTATTTTTTAAAGTGGTCACAAAATTCGAGCGGAGTTGACCTTCCTTAGAGCAACACGCTTGTGTGTTGCTGCCCTCTACGTTCGTTGGTTTAAGTCTTTAAGGACGTTCAACAGTTATGTTTGTGCGCATCATGATCTGCGCATTTACACTCTGCGCGCTGACGTCACAATGGATGAACTGGTGATTTAACCAGCTAGCTGTAGGTAATGTGAGCTGAGTTTTCTCCTTATCTGCACTAACTTCAGATCTGATGTGTTATTTTATGAAGCTAATAAACTAGAATTATTCCATGGACCATTTATTTTTTATTCCTCTACAATTTCAAAATAGTTTCTCTGTAGTGCTGCAAAGTATGATGAATATGACCCCGAGTTTGAATAAATGGAAAAGTGGTTCGGAATTTTTCCTCACATAGATACAAAGCTTTTGGCGCGTTTTCGGGTGTTTTAAGAAGCAAATTTGCTCTAATAAGAGTGCTGATAGTTTGAAAACAAGCACATGAACCCATATTTTTTTATGTTTGCACCTCTTTGGTATACCTTCCTCTACAACTTTGCAAAGTTTGGTAAAAATGACATGGGTTTTGACTAAAGTGCAGCATTTCTTTTACTTCTCAAGTTTGTTATTGAAATTTGAAATGTTTGACGTTTGAAATTTGAAATGTTTCCCGCAATTTCAGAGAACTAAGAGTGTTGTTAGACTTTAATGAGCAAACAATTGACAGCATTATAAATAAATTATCCATCTTACGGATACAATTGTTAATCATATTACAAAATTTAATGAAATCTTCATGGATTTTGACTGATAATATAGCTTTAAACTCATTGTTGTGATCTCGTGAGGTCTAAATATGCCAAATACTTTTGGATGCACAATTCTTAAGAACATCCATTTGGGTTAACTTTGAAGCTCTATAGCAAAAAATCAAGAACATGGACCCATGTTAATTTTTGTATATTTGAAATATTCAGGTGCTAAAGTATCTTTGTGCAAAGTATGATGAAAATGACATGGATTTTCAATGTTTGGGAGCAAGACTGCGGAACTACTCGCATTTTAGACGGTATATCAACAGACTTTTGCTTGTTTTCAACGCATTTTGGGCTGTTTCAAGCCAACTCGCAATATTTTTTACACTGATAATTTGAAAACGAGCACATGGACCCCATAATTTAAATGTCTTAACTTCTTCAGAATATATTCTTCTACAAATCTAGAGAGTATGATGAAAATGACATGGATTTTGAATGTTTGGGAGCAGAACTACGAAACCATTCGTATTTTAGACATTTTGGACGGTATCATCAGACTTTTACTTGTTTTCGGCGCATTTTGGGCTGTTTCAAGCCGACTCGCAACATTTTGGACACTGATAGTTTAAAAACGAGCACATGGACCTCATATTTTTAATATTTTAACGGCTTTAGAATATATTCCTCTACAAATTTAGAGAGTATGATGAAAATGACATGGATTTTGAATGTTTGGGAGCGAAATACGGGACCATTCGCATTTTCGACGGTATTATTAGACTTTTGCACGTTTTCGGCGAATTTAGGCGATTTTCAAGCCATGCAACTCGCAACAGTTTGGACACTGATAACTAAAAAGCGAACACATGGACCCTATATTTTTAATATTTTAACGGCTTTAGAATATATTCCTCTACAAATTTAGAGAGTATGATGAAAATGACATGGATTTTGAATGTTTGGGAGCGAAATACGGGACCATTCGCATTTTCGACGGTATTATTAGACTTTTGCACGTTCGGCGAATTTAGGCGATTTTCAAGCCAACTCGCAACAGTTTGGACACTGATAACTAAAAAGCGAACACATGGACCATATATTTTTAATATTTTAACGGCTTTAGAATATATTCCTCTACAAATTTAGAGAGTATGATGAAAATGACATGGATTTTGAATGTTTGGGAGCGAAATACGGGACCATTCGCATTTTCGACGGTATTATTAGACTTTTGCACGTTCGGCGAATTTAGGCGATTTTCAAGCCAACTCGCAACAGTTTGGACCCTGATAACTAAAAAGCGAACACATGGACCATATATTTTTAATATTTTAACGGCTTTAGAATATATTCCTCTACAAATTTAGAGATTATGATGAAAATGACATGGATTTTGAATGTTTGGGAGCGAAATACGGAACCATTCGTATCTTAGATGGTATTATTAGACTTCTGCACGTTTTCGGCGCATTTTAGGCGATTTTCAAGCCAACTCGCATCACTTTGGACACTCATAGTTAAATAACGAGCACATGGACCCCTTATTTTTAACTTCCCTACACCTTCGATATGCATTCCTCTACAATTTAGCAGAATTTGATGAAAATGACATGGATTTTGAAAAAAGTGCAGCTTACAAAATACTTTTTTTTATTTTTTAATAGATTCACGTCTTTGAAAATTAGTTTTTTCCGAGTTTTTGCACCATTTTTGCCAATTGAGGGCGCTGCTGACTCCAAATAGATATAGTTTTACCAATTAAAAGACTTTCTCTTACTTTGGTATCTACTAAGTTACATATTCTGAAAGTTTGATGAAGTTTGATGCGTTATCCACTGAGTAAAGATGACTTAAACCCATTTGGTGAATTCGTGAGGTCTAAGAGAGGCATAATTCTCTTGATTGCGCAACATTTCATATCATGATTCAAATACGCCGTCTTTGAAGACCCGTAGAAAAAAAATAAGCACATGAACCTATATTATTTTTTGCATTTTCATAATGTATAGATACCAAAGTAACTCTCTGCAAAATTTGGTGAAAATGACATGGACTTCATTTTAACTGTGGAACGTCCTTAAGTCACCAGTCATCACTGCTGTTTATTCGTCAGCGCTGGACTGTTCAGTCACGTCCAGAAGCAGTAAATTTTTTTTTTCAAGTTTGTATTGTTAAAAATACGGTAATGGATTATGGAAAGCTATTTGTGCCTTCAGTTTGCAGCAAGCCACCACCATCTACACCACATCATGTCTTTGACTTTGCCAGAGATGAATCAGTATCTTTTAGACGTCCAGGTTTACTTCACAGCCACGGAATGGGCAAAGTTCAGCAGTTATGAAAGAATTTGTATCAAGAACGTCAAAGAAAACTATGAGATGATGAACAAAGTTGGTAGGTATAGACTAAGTTAGAACTGCATTCAAGGGTTCATGGGCCTGTTGCATGAAAGGGTCTTTCGTAGAACCATTCTACGTAAGAACGAGATATCGCTCAACTGTTTCACAAAGCCGATTTGGGCGATACGAAGAATGGTCCTTGGAAAGACACCTCCAGACATGTCCTACCACAGTGAGCCACTGCAGTTTTTTCGCCCTTTTTTCGCCGTTTTGTGTGTTATAACCTATGGGAAATTCAAAGTTGCAGTTTTTTCGCCGTTTTGAAAACGGCTAGAAAAGGGCGAAGAAAGGGAGAATTTTTGGAGAAAAAACGGCCAAAAAACGGCTACATTAGGTTTCCTACGTAAACCTTGAATTATTATGGAGTGCCATCATTGTTCAATATAAGCGGAGCTATTGATTTCCCCATGAAAACGGCGAGAAAACGGCGAATGTTAAGGACGAGGATCCTGTTAGAGGAGTGAAGATACTGAAAGAAAACGGCTAATAAACGGAGAGAAAACGGAGACAAAAGGGCGAATGGGTAGTAAGGCGCGCGTTGCATAAAACAGAGAGAAAAGGGCGAGAAAACGGAGACAAAAGGGCGAATGGGTAGTAAGGTGTGCAGTGCATGAAACGGAGAGAAAATGGCGGGACAACGGAGAGAAAAGGGAAGATGAGTAGTAAGAGGTGAGAGCATGAAACAGAAAAAAAAGGTTAGAAAAAAAAGGCGAATGGGTAGTACGAAGTGCATTGCATAAATCAGAGAAAAGGGGCGAGAAAACTAAGACGAAATGGCGAATGAGTGAGAAGTGCATTGCATAAAATGGCAAAAAAATGTGAAAATGTGTGATATGCATTGAGAAAAAGCGACTAGAAAACGTAAAATATATATTTGCAATATAAACTTAAAGATTTTCTTAAGAACTCCTTTTTGAAATAAGCTCTAGTTTTCATGGGTAATTAATAATAATTCTCATTTCATTCATGTAAAAAAAAATGTTATTTTACTTTCAGGGGGGGATGGGGGTTACGCCTTCTTTCATAAATCTTATTTACATATTGTATAGGCCTACTACATTCATTGTTTTATTTCAACATTTTTTATATTTCATGTGGAATTTGATAAAATGTCAATCAGATGAAAATAAAATTTAATTGAATTGGATTGAAACTTCTTTGAATACTTTATTCTTTACTCTTATTTTCCCTTCTTCATGGGCGGGAACCCGAGGAGGACGCGTCCCTCACTTTTTGGAAAGGGGGGCATAATATCAAATCCCCCTCTACTATTTGTGGTCTCTTATGATGGAGAACAATAAATCATTCAAAGTCGAATGTATAGTTAAAGAGCTTAAATTTGCCCTATTTACTAAAAAATGCACAATTTCTTGCGCCGAATATTGGCACGCAGGTTGTCAGGGACGTAATCTACAAAATTGTATCGTAATTTGTTTCATGCAAATCGCTATTAAGTAATTATGCTAATTCATGCGTAATTAGTATGCAAAATCATACTTTTTCCTCTAACTCCCTTTAAAAAGCTCAGAATGTTCTAATTTTTGGTATAAGAACTCTTTGTCTACATGAACAAAATTGCAATATCAGATAAAAAATATGTCTTATTGTTTTTTGCAATTTCGTATGTATTTCTTTTGTTTTTTACTTTTTGTTTTTCATTATTTTTTCAATTAAATTTGTTTGGGACTCTTCTGAGATCATAAACAGCATTACATCTAGACCAGCAAAACTAAAAATAATCATACATTTATGTTTTTTTGTTGAAAACACAATTTGCATTGACTTTGTACACGAAATCACATTTTTAGCAATTTTTGGTCTGACATGCACT
Source organism: Lytechinus pictus (assembly GCF_037042905.1). Classification (NCBI taxonomy): domain Eukaryota; kingdom Metazoa; phylum Echinodermata; class Echinoidea; order Temnopleuroida; family Toxopneustidae; genus Lytechinus; species Lytechinus pictus. Next base: position 14,347,126 of record NC_087250.1, on the reverse strand, counting down.
TACATAATGTTGCGCAAGACTTGAAAGTAAAAATTTAGCGAGCGGCGAAAATATTGCACCAATTGTTGAAGGGGGGAGAGGGGCGGCCTAGATAGGGTTAATGGATTATTCTCTGATACCAATGACCAGTGTCGGACCGTGACCCGGAGGAGACAAAGCATTGGAGGGGCACTGCATTGTTCACAAACAATACAGTGCCCCTCCAATGCTTTGTCTCCTCCGGGTCACGGTCCGCACTGCCAATGACTTTAAAATGTATTACAAATGTATTACTTTACAAATTTTAATTGTCCTTTAGGGGGGCACGTGTCCCCTGTGCCCCCCCCCTGGATTCGCGCATGTAAGTGGGGGTATTTTGTACAAATTTATATAGCCATACCCTCGCAAGTTAAGTGTACGATGAGTTACTGATGACATTGACCAAATCAATGTCGTTAGAAACAAAAAGGCAAATAAGGGCAGCAATATTAATTCCCACATACTTAACAATTTATTTCATCCGTTTATTATACTTAAAGGGCACTGTAAATCACATCCCATAATAAATATTACATTTATGAATTTGGTTCAGAATTTTGAATGTTGCATCTTTCTCCAGTGGTTCTCTATTGTGCTTTCTGTCCTTTCATCTACGAAGACACTGACCCCTCCTAAAAACTTCACCCCCGGTATGCACTTGCCTCCCACTTGGTATTTTGCTATTTTATGTTAATTCAAATACTCGCATGATAATATGCAGAAAGGCACTTTTCGTGTTCCTGATGCTGCAGTCACATTTCCCCTACCGCGGCGTACGCGGTGAGTCGAAAACAGCCGTTTTATTAATGTGTAGGTGGTACAAAAAAGTCTTAACGGATGTTTTCGACCCGCCGTAAGGAAATGTGACTGGGCCATTGGTCATGTAAGTAGTATCCAACAAACCACTTCGATATACTTTAATTCTTGGGGGAGGATACATCAGCCTCCATGATGACATGAGCTGGTTCGATATCGTTGGTATATTGGTCAAAACTGTGTTTTATAGTGTTAAAGACCCCAATGCACTTGAGCTACTTCGTTTTATTTAGGAAAGATAACTCTAAAAATGTAAACAGAAGCTTTGGAGTGAATGCCCTATTATAGCTGTTGCGACTTCAATGGGGTCAATTAATTACACCGTCTCGCACGTTTTGTGAACAATGGAAGGTGTGAATGAAGGTGTGAAGATTGCAGTGAACACCTAACAATAGGAAGAATCTGTTTCAACTTAAGTTACGCAATGATCTCTTGTGATCTCTCGTTGTGTTTCTTCAACCCGGATGAATCCCCAAACCACCATTGTCCTATCACGGACCTATGGTAGTCAGCGTTTGTGAAAACGGAATGATAATCGAGGATGATAGTGGTATTTGTGATGTAAATAATGATAGTGGTGATAATGAAGGGGGATGAAGAGGAAGAAGAGGACAAGAATGATGGTGGTGGTAATGATTTTGATGGCGGTGATGATGATGACGATAACATAATTATTTTTTTTCTTAATAAACATATTTTGTGTGTAAATTTATAAAAAAAGAGGAAATTTTCTTTTTAAGAATATGGATAAGATGCATATTATATTATATTATCTTTGTTTTGTTTTTTTCTGATATTTGTGTTTGATTTGTCTCTATTGTTCTGATTACAATATGCATGTATATATCGTGATTTCATTAATACCTTTGTTAATTCAATAAAACACATATGATACAGTGATTATGAATGAGCGTTATAGTTAACTATTTTGCACAAGCTGGTTATCAAAATGACGCTAGACAATTTTGGTAATAAAACCCACGTGGCTTTAGACGAATCGGCATAACATGTACAATGAATCAATTGTAACTAACTCAATAAATTATCCAGGCACATATAGCGTTTAATGGGACAAAATAAAGTACTCAATAGATCTTTCATTAGAAAAACAAAATCGAGAAAAGATTTAAGTCGCGAGGTTATAGCTTTACTCAAGTGACTGTCATGTAGACCTCTATATGTAACTATAATTTTATTGTTTTGAATCATCTCTAATAATTGCTTTAATTTTTAATCAATTATTTTTTATGTTTACAAGCTGTATACTTTTTAATATGTTAGGTAATATGTTACTGAATAGCATATTCAATGAGTATTACGTCGTTATAATTATCATTATATAGTGAAAAAAAACTGTGAGCTTTATAACAATGCCATGCAGTCACTTATTTGTGTTGTTGACGAAGGAATGATTTTGTAGCCGTTTTCCACATGGGAGGTATTCGCCCTTTATTAGCCGTTTTGTAGCCGTTTTCCACAAGGAAGGTATTCGCCATTTATTAGCCGTTTTGTAGCCGTTTCGCACAATGGAGGTATATACGCCCTTTATTAGCCGTTTTCTCGAAGGGAGGTATTCACTATTTTATTCTGATGAAAATCATTGTTGCATACAGTTGGCTTTCCATAGTCGGTACACTTTTTTTGTCGCCGTTTTTTGGCCGTTTTCTAGCCCTTTTCTAGCCGTTTCCTGTTGGGAAAAAGGGAGAAAAAAGAGAGAAAAAACGGCGAAAAAACGGCTAATCACCCAAACCAGTCTGGCTCACTGTGTACGTAGGCATGATCTTCTTTGCACACCGCCCGCCACCGTCGGTATTGAGAGAAAATGCATTTACGGCAAGCCACACTGGCATATCACCTCTAAACATTTTTTTGGTTGCACTCTGATGCATTTGATCTGGGATGGCGCCAAGTTATTTTTTATATGGGGGCTAGTTGTCATCAATTTCAGGTCGTCTTTTTGCACGGCAGGACGACCAAAAACGGATGTCATTTTAACTTCTCCGGGGTACATGTATTATTCCCGGGGGTAATGTATAGGGCCAAATATTTTTTTTAATATGTTTTCTTCTATTCTCCCTCCGTCTTATCCCCACCCCTTTTCTATTAAAAAAATAAACTTGAAATACTTAAAATGGGTGGCACTATATCTCTTTAGCCGACCCCTCATGCTTTCTCATTATAGATAAACAACAAATTTCTTTAAAAGAAATTATGTAAGGTAAAAAACGTGTTCAATAACATTCAGCAAAAAAAAACAAGACAAACAAAACTAAGATGTTAAACATGCTAAATCATTTATTTATTTTTATTTTATTTTCATTATAATTATTTTTTTTTGCTGAAATTTATCTTAATCAATGAAAATTAATTGTTGGATTTAAAACAGTGAAACAAAACAAAAAACCTGCAGCTAATATTGAATTTAAGATAATGATTAAGCCTATAGCTTACGAATCCATCACAATCATTACAAATGAAGATAAGTTCATTAAAGAAAAGATTATGGAAAGTCCATACGAAGAGGCGCACTTTAAATCTTAGGGTAGGCCCCTTTCGGCCCTTATGTCATAGCATATAGTCTCTATACTCCTTAACTTTGAATGAAATGTTGAACATATATATTTTTTATGTTATTTTCTTATATAAACTTCCATAAATTAAGTGATCATCTTTAAATATGACCAGCGTTTATGATCGTTGTCATATTTAGCATTATTTCTGTAAAAGTATCAGTTTTCCATTGCAGATTGATTCACACCTTTTTCTATGTTTTAATTATTATTGCAAAGTACTACTTTGTCCACTTGGACATGTTTGCAGCAATTTTCATATTTTCATTTTCTTCTGTTACTCATCATGCAACTGAGGTATGTTTATACTCTAAATACTCACATTTGTATTTCTTGCGTTATATCTGACAAATAAAATAAATAAATTAGATTTTTCACACGCAGCCTCTCATAATTTCCTTTTTAGTCTCATACAGTCAGACACTGTTGATTTTGTTTACTCCATTCAAACCCTATATTTACCTCAACAAATAACATATTAACGCATAATTTGCAAAATTATCATTATATACAAGTATTCTATAAAAATACAGAATATTGAACTAATAAATGTCGAAATTACTTATTTAAATCAATTTTTATGTCGGACAAGGGTCTCTTTCGTTGAAATATCAATAAAAGGTGTCTCTAAAAAGACACCGTGTTCTAAATAAGGGAAATAATGAAAATTTCGATTTTATTTAGTTATGTTTGTGAATCTTTAAAGTTTTTTCTCTTTTAACCTCATAAAGTAAGCTCCATACATCAATTCTACTATCAGTAATAAATAAAACATTCTTTGATCTCCTACTATTGAAATATCGGATTTTATGTAAAGTCGTCATTCAGAAATAAAAGGTTCAGGTGACGATGAAGACTAAATATTTTTCCGATACTATCGATATCAAACGATGTCGCGGACTTGGAAGACAAGATTGCCTTCGTGAAACGGAAAGCGCTGATTTGTCGCCAATCTTCCTATCTCGGAAGAATGGTCCTAGGACGTTCCTACGTATCGCTCATCTCGTCATGCAACAGGCCCCATATCCCCGGCCGGGGGGCGAATTTTTTTTCCGCACTCGGCATAGCAAATACTCCATATGCGCATGTGCGTGGACTTGCTCGCCGGTCTCTGCCATAGAAAATGTACGCATATGTACAATATGAATGTACTACTTCAACACGATGGCTCAATAGTCTTCACGCGCAGACTCTAATTGAACAGTTCGATAAAATTGTATGTAGTGTCGGTAGTGCGCCAGATGTTCGTGTCTGTGTAGTTTTAGCATTCAGACCCTATGGTACTGGTACTGTCTCCTCCCGGGGGGGCCACTTACATTGACGAGTGGATACCATGCGCGACCAAAAAAACACGTAAAAAGGATGTCCTTTTCACGAAAGGGCACGTTACGTACGTAACGTGATAAGGGTGTCAAAAACACAAAAATAATGAAAAAAGGGTGTCTATTTCGCTAGGAAAATTACGTGTTTAGGGTCGAATTTGCGGGAATGATATTGATAAAACAAAATTAAAATGTTTTATAAAGGATGTCCATTTTGCCCCAACACTTCGTGTTTAGAGTCCGATTTGCGCGAGGTGTAGAAAGTGGGGTCGTACTAAACCAAATAAGGTAAAGCCGACGACCGAAGGACCCGTAACAATAAAACATTCCTGTACTTGTTTAGGGGTTCATTTCAGGGAATATTTGCCAAGAGTATCGTTTTGTTTCCAATTTTTGTTAAGGGTAGGGTTTCACGCGCCAATACTTGTTAAGGGGTGCATTTTCAGAATATGGAAATTACGTGTTTAGGGTGCTTTTCGAGACCCCATGGTCGCGCATGGTATCCACTCGTGAATGGAAGTGGCCCCCCCGGGTGTCTCCTCCAATATGCGCCCACTCTCTCCGTCACTCTGTATTAGCTAGTATTTGTTTTACATGGTCTACTTTGAGCCAGAAGGCCATTAGCTCCTTTAAAAACACAATGAATGCCCTTCTGGCTCCCAACCAACTGTTGTGTATGCCTCAATACTTCACATGTTATATTCAACATAAGTTTTACCTTATCTGAACTATGGTGTTCTAGCTTGGGGTAATTCAGCTAAATTGCAATTAAATAGAAGTTCAAAAGCGAGTAGTGAGAACTATCTCCAACACAGAAATGCGTTCACACACGGATAACCTTTTTCTACATATATAAATAAAATTAACACTTTAAAAAAAGGTCTGGTGAATCGCGATCATAAAACTACATAGACAAGAATATCTGGCGCGCTCAGCTCCTCCCGACACAATTTTGTCGAACTGTTCAATCAGAGTCTGCGCTTGAAGACTATTGAGCCATCGTGTTGAAGTAGTACATTCATAGTGTACATATGCGTACATTTTCTATGGCAGAGACCGGCGAGCATTGAAGTCCACGCACATGCACACATGGAGTATTTGCTATGCCGAGTGCGGAAAAAAAATTCGCGGCCGGGGGGGGGGGGGGGGGGCACTCAGTATATAATGCATAGTGCTAGTGCCTAGTGGGTATGTGCCGTGGAGGGGACCCCTATTTTTACACTCAAATTTCCGTTCCAAGGCATAGCATTTTTGTCTTATTGAGAAAAAGAACAAAGAAAGCCGCTCTAAGTAAGGCATAGCATTTCCTTCTTAATCTTATCACATGTATCAATTTATCATGCTTATCGAGAAAAAAGAAGAAAGAAATCCGCTCCAAAGCTTCGCATATTTTTCGTTACGCCGTTCCGGTCGCATTGATCTGCTACAATTTTGGTGAAAAGCGGCCGTAGAGCCCTTTTCGACCATCGCCTAAGCACGAGCGCACCCGCGGAGGCCGCGCTAGCTGCGTCATGCACGGTTGCATACGCACTCACAGAGATACGGAAATCCGTTCCGAGGACCCCCGTTTTCACAAACATTTGTAGTTCCGAAGCCCGTTCCGAGGACCCTCCTTTTTACAATAAGCCCGCTCCAAGGACCCCGTTTTTTGCCTCGCCCGAGGCACGTACACCCCAACCACTTTTTTGGTCGAGTGCCCCCCCCCCCCCCCCCCCCCCGGGTTCATATCCTGCCTGTGGGGAATCTATAGTACAGGTAGGACTCACTTGTTCACTGCAACCACCCTGCCTGTGGGGAATCTACAGGCTGGACTATGGCATGCCAAATGCAATGCTGTACAGAGCACACACTTTAAAAAATGATTAAACAGGGGCCGATTGCACGAAAGGGTCTTTCCAAGGACCGTCTTTCGTGTCGCCCATCTTTTATGATACGCCATGTGAAACGCATTTCAAATAAATTATCTGCAAATATATTTTATTTGTCCGTTAAAATAAACAAAACATTTGTTTATAAAATGATCTGATATCTCATGAAATTGTAATTTGTATAAAATTTGATTTAAAAGCAAGCTTACGAATTTGATTTGTTTATCATAAATTTCAGAAACACCCCGCTTATAGCGCATCATAAAAGATGGGCGACACGAAAGACGGTCCTTGGAAAGACCCTTTCGTGCAATTGGCCCCAGGGTGCTACATAACTTTTTTAAGCACTTGCCCAGTCGGGCAAGTAGATTTTAAAAAAGTTGGAAAATACTTGCCCGAATATAGATTTCACTTGCCCGAAAAATCCTTCAAAACAAAGTTTTATTGCTTCAAAACAAGTTATAGCCTAATGGTTTTACATACCATACCATTGCATTGACGGCTTTAAAAAGACATATTTCAACATGACTACTGATGTATCTTGTAGTTGTATTTCTTTTTTTTAATGATTGTTATCTTAAACATCATGACAAAATATATGGTCAATATGCTCTTTAATTAATTTCCTAATCTCATATATTTTCCATATATTTTGGAGGGGACTAGGCACTAGGGCACACAATACAAAAAAGGGAAATCACTGAAAATAACCAAAGAAAAAAAAAAGAAATTGAGAGGGGGAGACAATGAAAGAAAACAAATTAGAAGAAAGACAGAAAGGACGAAGAAATAGAGGCTGAAGAAAGAAAAAAAGAAAAAAAGAAAGAGAATGGCTGCGGGGAAGAGAAAGATGGAAAGAAAGAAGGATGGAAAGAAAGAAAGAAAAAATATTAAAAAACTGAGGGGAAGAGAAAGAAAGGAACAAATAAAAAAGAAAAAGAAAGAAAGGAAGAAAGAAAAGGTAAAGGATTGATGGAAGGAAGGAAAAGGGAAAGAAAGAAAACGAGAGAAAGGAAAGAAGGAAGAAAGAAAAGGTATAAAGATAGATGGAAGGAAGGAAAAACAAGAAAAAAGAAAAGAAAGATAGAACGAAAGACAGAAAGAAATGAAGGAAGGCAGAAAGAAAAAATAAGGAAGAAAAGAAAGGATGGATGGATGGAAAAAAAGAAAGATCAAAAGAACGAAAGACAAAAATAAGAAAATCAGAAAGAAAGAAAGAAAGAAGGAATGAAAGAAAAAAGAAAGAAAGAAAAAAATAGAGAGAAAAAAAAACTGAGGGGAAGAGAAAGGAAAGAAAGGAACGAATAAAAAAAGAAAAAAGGTAAAAAGGAAGAAAGAAAAAGGAAAGGTAAAGGATTGATGGAAGGAAGGAAAAGAGAAAGAAAGAAAACGAGAGAAAGGAAAGAAGGAAGAAAGAAAGAAAGAAAAGGTATAAGGACAGATGGAAGGAAGGAAAAAAGAAAGAAAAGAAAGATAGAAAGAAATGAAGGAAGGAATGAAGGAAAGAGATGAAGGAAGGCAGAAAGAAAAAATAAGGAAGAAAAGAAAGGATGGATGGAAAAAAGAAAGATCAAAAGAATTAACGAAAGACAGAAATAAAGAAGGAATGAAGGAAATAGAAATAAAGAAAGAAAAGAAAGAATGAATTAAAGGGATGAAGAAAGTATAAGGAAGAAAAAAAGACAGGAAGAAAAGGTAAAGAATGGATGGACGGAAGGAAGACAGTAAGAAAGAATGAAAGGAAAGGGAAAAAGAAGGAAGGACTAAAGAAAAAGGTAAACAAAGGTTAGATGGAAGGAAGAAAGAAAAAAAAAGATAGAAAGAAAAGAATGACAAAAAGAAAGACAGCTATAGTAACAGAAAAAATGAACAAAAGAAGGAAGGAAATTTCAAAAGAGAGATTCAAAAGAAGGAAAGATTGAAAAGAAAAGAAGGAAAGATAGGCAGAAAGAAAGAAAATATAGAGGAAGAAAGCTCAAACTATCCAGTCATAAGTAAAGAAGAATTTATCAATTTCCTTGGCGAAAAAAAAAAAAGTTACGAAAGAAACCACGTTTATCAACATACACACAAATGCATATGTGGGACTGTCAAACAGTGTATTACAGTGTGTGCGATACAGACGATCATTCGAAACCCGATCTTTTTGAAGCATAACAGAAGTGACAATTTCTCCTTTTACTGCTTACAAATGACAGAGATACCCCAATTTTTAGGAAATATGGACATTACAAGAATTTTCATTGGTAAGAAATTTGAATTTTGACAGTTCTGTGGGAGATTTCTTCCAGAGCAAACTTCGTTCGTGCAGCACCATAGAAACCATAGAAACCATCGGCTGCGTGGACTAGGTGCTAGCTAGCTCGGTATGCTGTAGACTGCCATTGATTCTCTGTGTGTGTGTTTACGTCTCTGAGCTGTGTGTTTATTGCAGAAAATGGCGCAAGTTTTGCAATTCGAATCATGACTTATAAACTTTTTTGAAAGAAGAAGTTAATGATATTGCTTGTTTTGTCTCTTTTTCTTTTCTATATTTTGATGGTGAAATATGGGGAATCTTTCTAAAATATAATTTCCATAGGAGAATTTTGCTTGCCCGATTTGGGCAATCAGTTTTTGTCTTTGCTTCAAAACACTTGCCCGACTCTAACTTTTACTTGCCCCAGGCAATCGGGCAAGCACTTATGTCGCACCCTGTTAAAATATCACTTTTGTGACCAAAATTACTAATTTCCGTACAGTTGCAATTTATTTTACATTAGTAACTTGGGAATAATTTTTGTATTCACTAGAGCGCTAAAAAACTTAATTTTGGGCATATATTTGTGTACGCCCTCTATTGGTGGAAAATAATATGGCAAGAAAATTTTCATTTTTTAATCTCTATTTTTAATTAAAAATAAAATAATTCAAAGAATCAAATTTACTTCAGGGCCAAGTTGTATGATAAATAGGTGTAATGGAAACTGTCAGTGTAAAAAAATCAAGCATTTATCCCAAAGAAAAAGAGAAAATAAGCCAAACATTGCCATCCTTATTTTGCCACACATGGAGATATAACTGAGAACAAGGTTATATCATAACCTTGTTCATTGAATGAGTGGTAGGACTATGGTATGCCAATGCTGTACACAGCACACACTTTAAAAAAAATCATTAAAATATCACTTTTGTGCCAAGAAATACTAATTTTCATACAGTTGCAATTTATTTTTCATTAGTAACTTGCGATTAATTTTTGTATTCACCAGAGCGCCCGAAAACTTGAATTTTAGGCATATTTTTGTGTATGAAGGAGAAAATGCAGTGAAAGAAAGTGAACGAAAAAATGTAAAAATAAATTAATGAAAGTTAGAATAAAATTTTTAAAAGGATGAATTAAGAAAGAAAAAAAGTTTCTGTCATTCTTGGAAATGAATACAGAAAGAAAGGAAGGGAAGATGAATAATTGTGTGAAAGAGAGAATTAAGGAAAGAAAGGAAAAATGAAAGAAAAGGAGGAAAAAAGAAAGAATGAAGGGAATAAAAATATGTCCTTCATTCTTTGAAAGAAACGAAGAAAGGGAGGAAGGAAGGGAAAGAAAGAAAAAGGGAAAAGAATTAGAAGGGGGGAAAAGAAAAAGAATGAAAGAAAGGATGAAAGAGAGGGAGGAAAAGATGAGAAAAGAAAGAAAAAAGTGGAAGGAGATAAAGAAGGAAAAGTAGATGAAGGGAGGAGGAAACAAAACTTTAAGGAAAGAAAGAATGAAGGAAATAGAAAAGGAAATTTAAAAAAGGAAAGTAAGAGAAAGAAGGAAAGAATTAAAGAAAAATGAAAGAGAGAGAAAGGATCTGGAAAGAAAGCTAGGAAAAATTGGAATTAAAGATGGAACAAAATAAAAGGCAAGCAGGAATGACAGAAAGAAGGATAGAAAAGAAAGAAAAAGGGGAAAAATTTCAAGCAAACAAACAAAAATCCGATCTAACAAAATTTGGGTTTTTTATATTTTAAATTAAAACAAATAAAATAAAATGTTTTAGAAATGAATACAATTTCAAAGTGGAACATTGTCAAACTTTGAAATTAGATGAACATCGTGGCATCACACACAGGCATCTCTCATCCCATTACAAATTCGCACCAATCACAACAAGACTCAAAATGGAAGCTCAGATAGATCTAGATCTACAGTCCATATATAAAAAACAACGGGACAGTTTTGAAAAGTCTATAAAAATTTTGTTTCAAATTATGATATCTATATTTTGATGTTAATAGATGCTCTGAAATCTAATCTTTGAAATGCCATTAAAAAAAAATAGATTTTGTTCATGTTTGAGCAAACACAGGACGTTTTTGTCGGGGGTTCAAAAAGAGGCTTGCGCCAAAATGGCAGAAATTAGAAATTTGATGATCAGACTTCCTCTTAACCTATTCATTATCTTTGCCATGATTTTCGAATTATGCTGTCAAATTTCATTTACAAATCTATTTACTTGAATTATTTTGTTTTTTCATTGAAACTTCTTTAACCTTTGAATTTTCCTTCATAAGTAAGAAAAGAAGTCAATCCAAGCCCGAAGATTTGCATTATTTATTGGGAGAACTTGTAATTATTCAAATCATATTTTATTATGTTAAAATTATGTTATGGTACCTTCCTTGACCAAGTTTAATTATGTGATTGACAGGACAAACAGGAAAGGATTCATATCTTTCAATTGCAATGGTATATTGAGTCAATTCTGAAGGAGCTAGATATGGAGATTGGATAAAATGTATTTAAAAAGTTATGAGCGAGCGAAGCGAGTAAGCAAAATTTTTTACTTTTTTATTAAGATATCCAATTTTGTAATAGATTTTGACATAATATTCAGAAAATAAATCATATTTCACTTTCTATCTTTCCTTTTATTTCCTTTCCACTTTTTTATTTATTGGGGGAACACCCTGAGCCCCCGCCCATCTGTATGCCACTGTTCAAACAACCGCGTGGCCAGGATTTCGTTTTGGAGGGGGCGGTAAATGCACGCGAAGTGTGACAACACTTACAAAGCTGCGCTCCCTAGGGGGTGGGTGCAGGGAGGGGGAGTTTCCCCCTCCTGCGCGAAGCTTTCGGTGTTTCATAAATTGAAATGAAAAGGAGCCGTCTCTAGTACCTATATCAGCCCCAATTCAGTTGACTATATTGTGATTTTGAACCTTGTTTTCAAAAGTGATTGTGAACGCACAAAAAAGGGATAACATGGAGGAAATTAAAATAATATTAACCCCGCGCAAAGCACGGAAGCTAAAGCGTTTTATCATTTTTTTTTGCAAAGAAAAGGGTCCCGAGTAAAGGGTATCCTCCAAGTTATATTGAATACTTCCCTTGGAAAGATCAGATTTGAATACAAACAATTTAGCGGCAGTACATATCTTAACTCGCAAAACAGAGGAGAAGAAGGATATATGCCAGGAGGAAGATATTCCTCCCAGTGCAGAGCAATGAAACTCTGAAATTTCAAAAGGCGGACGTTTCATCAAATGCAGATATCTCTAATACCACCATCAGCTCTAATTCAATTGATTTTCTTCTAAGATTATTGAAATTCATTACAAGGAAAATAGTGCACAAAAAGTTGAAACTTCTGTGATTTATTGAAATTATATAAAACAGGATGATGTATAATTTCTTTGACTTATCCCGATGCGCTTCATTTTGAATGATAAAGAAACTTAAGTGTCAAAATTTCAAACTGAGGGCGCAAAACAGGACAGGAGATGAATGTGCAGGGAAATGACATGAAGTTTAGTAGAATTTGATAAAAAATATTGTACTTTTTTTATTTAATACGACACAAATTTTATACCTTCCTCTTTTTAAATTAGGAACCTGTTTGCCCCCAAATTATGGTTGTTTAGTAATGAGCTGAAAAGCGGGAGAAGTTGTCTATATGGAGGTGACGGCAGAAATTGATATAAAGATTTTACCCGCCCGGAGCCGACCCGACCAGAAGTTGCGCGATCAATTTAAAAAAAGATAACTTCAGATACTTCGGCCTATCCTTACTCTAATTTCATGCCCTAATGTATATATTTGAACTTTGACTGGCAAGTAACACACATAGATGAGGTGGAAAAACAGGGTTAGAGAAAGGGTGAGGGAAACAGAGGAGAACTGCAATATTGTCATTTAACTTTTCAAACAGTGGACTCATGAATAAAATAGCATAGATAACCATGGTAACAGGCGTCAATTTGGCGCACTGTGACAAAAACGCGCATCAGCATTGAAATGTTTTATACACGCGCCCGATATGCGGTAAATTAAGCGTAATTTATACAGGAAATCTGCATAAACCATGGACTCAACCGTGGGTTTTCAAAACCACCTTTGTGAATTCGGGCCATAAGGAGTGGAAAGAAGTCAACAGAGCTGACAAAATACCCAGCAGTGAATGCCATTTAGTTTTCAATGTTTGTTTGCAGCACTGAGGGTAGGCCTGAAGGTGTTCAGGTGTTCATTTACTTCTCAATAGTTAGATACAAGACAGACTTATGAAGAAGATATTAGAAAGGCATTCTACATGATCAGATTGTGACTTGCAGATTATGAGTGTAATACAGATGGATATATGAAATTGAAAGAATAACCAAGAGCACAATAATCGCTAGAGGGTATTCATTTGTCTCGCAATCTACTATGGTCAACAAGGAAATTCGTGATCACTCTCGCAAAAAGTGTTCACTAGCTTTCTAGGAAATTTGTGATCACTCTCGCAAAAAGTGTTCACTAGCTAACTAGTTCACGATACTTGGAGAGACATGTAATTTGCCATTATTATTGGTGATCGGTGATCATGTTTCTGTTCAAAAACTTTTTTAGATGTTTTTTTCAATAAATATTTCTCAGGCTTGCATAGAAATCCTTGTTTCTTCAATAAAAGTTGTTAAGGCCGTGTAGCTCAATCACACATGAAACCTGTTTCTTTAATCTATAAGTCCTCTACTAGGCTCTAACATTAGACTGCACAGTCAAATCTCTGATTATAAATAAACCCATGGATTGTTTGTTTTTCTTGTTTTTCAAACAGGACTACAGGTCAATCCACCAATGTTCATGCAACGTCATCAAGAAATAAAAATAGAGATCAAAGAGGAAAATGACAGCGAGGATGAGGAAATGATGTTAGGTACGTCTGGCACTCAAAGGTATTATGGCCCCACTCATTGTTCCTTGCAGCATTTTCTGCAACCAAAAAGTGATCCACATTTTTTTTCATTTTTGTTTCAAGTCCCGCACAACTTTTAAAATCATAGGCATTTCATAAGTTATACAGTGAATTGAGGACAAAATGTTGATATCCTTTTTCGTTTCAAATATTTTTATCAAAATTCAGAACCCTTCCAAGTACCTGTCGAAGATGAAAAGCCAGATCATATAAAGGAGAACAAGTTACAAGAAGAGAGTCCAAATCATGTAAGTACCTGTCAAATAATAAATTATAGCATGCTATATTTGAAATTCCATATTTGTTATCAAAACATTTTAATTCTTCCTGTCTTTTTCTTGTGTAGTCTCATTTCACATGGTCTAATAATCGTCCTTCATCCTCTACTGCTTTAGGATATTCCATACTTCAGAGATTGACTCGATCCTGAATGCACCTTGCAGAGCCTTTACTCTCTGCAGCCAATAAGAGTGGATGATCTTTAGCCTACCTATTGTGGGCATGCATTGACTCACCACAAATAAGAATAGGAGCTTAGTCCTCTACAGCCATTAACCTGTCAAAACAGACTCTAATCTAGACACAGTTTAGCCACTGAACCAAATCCATCAAGGAGGCTCACCATCTTACCTATCCACCCACAGTTGGAAGAATCACCATCTAGTCTATCCTTCTCCAATCTCTTACCTATTATCCTGTGTTGCCTCACCATACATAAGAAGAGAGATCTCAGCACACATTGATGGCTTCACCCACAGTTGGAAGAATCACTATCTAGTCTATCCTTCCCCAATCTGTTACCTATTATCCTGTGTTGCCTCACCATACATAACAAGAGCGATCTCCTCACACGCTGATGGCTTCACCCACAGTTGGAAGAATCACCATCTAGTCTATCCTTCTCCAATCTCTTACCTGTTATCCTGTGTTGCCTCACCATACATTAAAAGAGAGATCTCCTCACACGCTGATGGCTTCACCCACAGTTGGAAGAATCACCATCTAGTCTATCCTTCTCCAATCTCTTACCTGTTATCCTGTGTTGCCTCACCATACATAACAAGAGAGATCTCCTCACACGCTGATGGCTTCACCCACAGTTGGAAGAATCACCATCTAGTCTATCCTTCTCCAATCTCTTACCTATTATCCTGTGTTGCCTCACCATACATAACAAGAGAGATCTCCTCACACGTTGATGGCTTCACCAACGGTTACACTTCGTAATTCCGAAGCTTCGTAATTTCGAAGATTCGATATTCCGAAGGTTCGCAATTCCGAAACACGTAAATTGCCTATACCTCGATGTTCGTTAATCCGAAAACGAAAAAGGGTTCGTTAATCCGAACATTTGTGGCGTTATTCCGACGGTTCGGTATTCCGAAGGTTCGATAACCCGAAAACGAAATAAGGTTCGTTGTTCGGAAGGTTCGATAATCCGAAAACGAAATAAGGTTCGTTGTTCCGAAGGTTCGTTAATCCGAAAACGAAATAAGGTTCGTTGTTCTGAAGGTTCGTTAATCCGAAAACGAAATAAGGTTCGTTAATCCGAAAATGAAATAAGGTTCGTTAATCCGAAAACAAAATAAGGTTCGTATTTCCGAAGGTTCGTTAATCCGAAAACGAAATAAGGTTCGTTAATCCGAAAACAAAATAAGGTTCGTTAATCCGAAAACAAAATAAGGTTCGTTAATCCGAAAAATGAAAACCGGGAAAGCAGAGGCAGAGGCAAGGGGGGGGCGGGGGACACTGTTGCCGTTCAATTGTTATGAGGATGGGAAGGCAAGGGCGGCCGAACGAATTTTCGTTCGGGGGGTAAAGCCAAAAAATTAAAATCATACGTCAAAATGGGCACTTTGGTGATATTTTCACCTTAAGATTATCATCTGGTTGAAGTCATTGTGTGTTTGATAGTGATTAAGTAGAGAAATACTTTTTTGAAGTGACTTCTTATTATGGCAAAATGTATATTTCGGCTTTATTTTTCGGGAGAGAGTATAATGAGCGAGCGGCTTGGTAAAAAAAAAATTAAAGGTGAAGTTGTAAAACTCGTTTAGGGGTCAATTATTCTTAAAATGGCATTATTGCGAGATGTTGCGAGCGTAAATCACAAGCTAAAACTTAAGGGTATTTCAATAAAAAATGAAAATAAGTTTTTGAAAATCCGAGCAGATTTCTGCTGTCATTAAAAAGATGTGCATCTAACTAAAGAATTAACACGAGCGCAAAACGCGAGCTTAAACATACTGACCAGAAAAGGAACCTGTTAAAGAAAGCATTTAGTGATCTCTTTAGGATACATATTTCTCCAATCGAATAATTGAGAGTGCGAAGCGCAAGCTGAAAATTTGCAATATTCCAGCCTGAAAACTTAACTTGTATACTTTAAAAAGAATATTTTATTTCGAAAAACATGAAAAACAGCATATTTATTTTTGAAAAAGGAACTTTCCCATTTTGGAAAAATATGCATTTCCCTGTTTTTTATTTCATTTTTTGGGTGCAAGTGCCCCCTGCCTCCCTCCCAGCGGATCCAACTTTTGTCAAATAGGGGGGGGGGGGGCAAATTTTTTTTTCAGCCATATTTTCCTCGATCGGCAGCTTAATGTTTATTTTTGTTTGTTTCTTTGAAAGGGTAGTCCTAACAGTCAATAATTAGCTTATACTTATAAAATAAAGTAAATATGTAATAACATGATAAACCCTTTTTAAATAATGCGAGCGCGAGCTATATGTTTTTTTAATATGATGGGCAATATGTTTGTGATCTTCAAAACGAGATGCCTATGTAACTAGATAATAACTGCTAGCAAGAAGCGCGAACAGAAATTTTAAATATAAGCTCTGACCTGATCTAAAGGGGACATATTAAGAACTTTTTGCAGTTAGCCATGAAGACGATGCATGTTTTTAAACCAGTGGCGGCGGAACGTTTTTTTTTTGGGGGGGGGCATAGCCCAAAAAGGGGCCAATAGGGGCATTTTGGTGCAAAGGGATATTTTCGCCATAAGATTATCATCTGTGTAAAGAGGTTGTGTGTTTTGTAGTAATTAAGTTGAGCAAAATTGTTTAAGTGATCTCTGATTGATAAGTTATATATTTACGTTTCATTTCTGCGAGCGTAGCGAGCAAGCGGTTTGGGGGAAAAAAATCAAATCTGAAGATGTAAAATTCACCTTTTTGGTCAATTACTGTTAAAAGGGCATCCTTGTGAGATGTTGCGAGCGGATCACGTGCTCAAACTTTTGGAAATTTCATGTAGGCCTAAAATGATAATAATGATAATAATGATATGGATATCCAGGGAAGCCACTTCAGTTCTGAAAACTGTTCTCCCAGCTATTATTATTATCCCGGCTTTAGCTGGGCTGCCTAGGCGCCCAAAGGAAGGCATTAACGAATTTCTACCGGGTACCCATTCATCACACCTGGGTTGAGTGCAGCACAGTGAATAAATTTCTTGCTGAAGGAAATAATGCCATGACTTGGATTCGAACCTACGACCCTCTGCCTTAAAGTCAGAAGACTTATCCACTGGGCCAAAACACCCCACATAAAAAGTAAACGTTCCGATTTTAATTCGTAATCATGAAAAAAGGATGTGAATTTAACTAAAGAATCGAACGCGAGCGCGAAGCGCGAGCTGAAATTTTTCATATACTGACCAGGAGAGGAACCTTTTGCATTTGGTGACTCATGAATGGGATATGTGCTAGGCCTACATATCTCACCAATCGATTAATGCAAGCGCGAAGCTCGAGCTGAAAATTCTATCCATGAACTGGATATTCTAGGAATTTTATTTCACCAGGATCAGAATGACTACCTTAATGAGCAATAATTAGTGCGAGCGCAAAACGCGAACCAAAAATGTGTGATATTCCAACCTTAAAAGTGAATATTCTATGCATGTTTTGTTACCAAGAACTGGATGAATACCTTATACCAATTAAAAAACTGATGAGGAGCGAGCTTCTTTTTTTTTTTTTTTTTTTTAAATTTCATGATGGCCATTTTCTAGTCAATTTAAACAGATTATTGTGCTCACGATTCAATTTTTGTAGCTTTCAGCGAGATACATGATTACGCATTTTTTTCATGATTACAAAAGTACTGAATATGGAAAAAATGTTTAGCTTGCGCTACGAGCTCCCATCATTTGATTAGAGAGATTTATATCCCATTCCTGAACTCCAAGTAATAATCTTTAAAATATCCACTTTTCTTGTCAGTCGGCCACTCTGCCTATCTGCCTATATATATATATATATATATATATATATATATTCATATTTGTCATTGTTCAAAACCCACCTTCACCCGACAAAGGAAATTATAATTGGTATGGTGTCGAAAATCTGTCTATCTGACGGTCAATCGTATCGGGGTCGCCCTAGCCACTAACCCGTCTCTGTGGTCTAGTGGTTAAGGCACCGGCGTTCAAAGCTGGGGGCCCGGGTTCGATTCCCGGCAGAGACATTTTTTCGGCATCACCAATTTTTCCAAAGGGTAGATAGCTCTGGGGAACCTTGATTTAAGCTACGCCTACCATTGTTCTCTTCATCCATTTCTTTCACACAATATTTAAATAAAAGAGTTGCCAAAGCTGTAGTACATGTATAACTTCACACATATTATATATATTCAAATATTTAAAACGCTTTGCATTCGCATTAATTGTTTAGATGCTCACCCTATATATTCATGATTACAAAAGGAGTTTAAGTTGCTAGAGCTAAATCGCCCATGCTCCAAAATCTTGCTCGCTTCACTCAGGGATGGCGGAACCGGGGACAGGGGGGGGGGGGTGGATACTTGCCCCAAAAAATCTCGTCGGAAAAAAGTGACCTTTTTCAAAATGGAATACCCTTTTGGGCTTGCGCTTATTAGCACTTGCATCAATTATTTTTTTTTCAAGAATGCTTAGAATGTCCAGTTTTCAGGTTGGAAAATCTGAAAAATTTGGCTCACGTTTCTCGCTCGCATCAAGTGTTGTTTATTGAGGAACTCATTCTATTCCTGGTTACAAAAAAAAATGTATAAAATGTCCAGTTTTCAGGTTGGAATATCACAAATTTTAAGCTTGCGGTTCGCGCTCTCATTATTTAGTTCGCGAGATATACTATTCATGAGTCACTAAAAGCAGTCCTTAAAAGGTTACTTTCTAAAGCCTGTTGCATAAAACTTTTTACCTGAGAAAACTCTGGTAAAAACTGAACACTAAGGTTAGTCTGATTTCCGCCATTGACTTTAGCACAGGGCAAAAACTCCGGTAAAACAATCTGAGTTTTATCAGGTAAAAAGTTTTATGCAACGGGCCCCAGGTCAGTATATAAACAAATTACAGCTCGCGCTTCGCGCTCGCGTTAATTCATTAGTAAGATACACATCTTTCTCACAATTACAAAAAATGCTCAGAATGTTTAAGTTCAAGTTTTGTTACATGAAATGTCTACTAGTTTGAGCTTGCGATTCGCGCTTTCAAATCTCACAAGGATCATTATTAGTATTATTTTTATTTTTATTACCAGCAGAAGCTGTTATTAAAAATGACATCTCCTCCAATACAAACCCTATTATCTGGAGGTTACTCGCACGCGACCAACAAACATAATCCCCTGCATCCTTAAACCATTTGCTAAAGGCAGCAATTGCTCAGATAAAATTGAAATTAGCCTATGCTTGATCCGGGCGCCTATTCTTAATGAAATACATGTTTTTGGCCACAACACACACATGTATCATCGATCGTTATTACTATCATTGCATAATATCGTGTTATCTTGTAATGACAACACCGTGTCTGTTACCAAAATAAATAATTTCTATTTTCGGAAATACGAACCTTATTTAATTTTCGGATTAACGAACCTTATTTCGTTTTCGGATTAACGAACCTTCGGAATTACGAACCTTATTTCGTTTTCGGATTAACGAACCTTCGGAATTACGAACCTTATTTCGTTTTCGGATTGACGAACCTTCGGAATTACGAACCTTATTTCGTTTTCGGATTGACGAACCTTCGGAATTACGAACCTTATTTCGTTTTCGGATTGACGAACCTTCGGAATTACGAACCTTATTTCGTTTTCGGATTAACGAACCTTCGGAATTACGAACCTTCGGAAATACGAACCTTCGGAATAACCGAACCTTCGGAATTACGAAGCTTCGGAATTACGAATGTATGCGTCACCAACAGTTGAAGGATCACAATCTAGTCTATCCACCTCCAATCTCTTACTTATAATGTTGTGTTGCCTCACCCATACATCATGAGAGAGGTCTCTGCACGCATTCAGAAAACCAAGCCAAGCACTTAGATCTGTTACCCGTCTCGTATAAAGAGAAGTCAGTCCAGACACAATTTTCTGCATTCAATTGAATTCCTTGAAGGCACTACCCTACAGCTTAAAAATCACTTAATTGTCTAGCCCTCTCCAGTTAAAGGGGAAGCTTACCCAGGGGTGATTCCATACGTGTCGTACGGTACATTTTGACAACAATTTCTAGTTTCCTAGCCGAATGCTTGAGCAAAAAATTTTTCTTTTTTGCCAATGATAAAGCTATAGTGGGTAGTCATGTGAAAAACTAAAAACCAACACAAAAAAATTGATTATGGGTAAATTATAGGTGAAAATATTGTGTGTCGTACAGGACGCAGAAATGTTCCGTACGACACGCAACATTTTAAGCTCTAATTCACATATGGACAACATATCTTTGATGGTTGCCAGTTTTTGCATGTCTACCCAGTAGTACTTTAATATTACCACAAAGCAAATTGAAGTTCTTCATTCGTTTAGACAGCAGGTTGAAAGATATTGTGAAAATGGCTGATTTTTCTAGCATGGAATCGGGCCCTGAGACAAAAAAAAAAATTAAAGTCATCAGAAATTATAATAAAGCATCACAAATAAAAAAATAATTAACTGTTTTCATCCTTGCTGGATTTTCCTAAAACCTTAACCAATATTTTTTATAATTTTTTCCTGCTATTTTTGCTTTTTTTTTAATGGTGAACTTTTCCTTTGATGGAGCACAAGCTCTTCTATTGTCCTAGTGAATCACTCTTTATAGTTTCTAGTGAGGCATGGCCAAGCTGGTCATGTTTGAATCATCCATGGACTGGAACAGAACAATGCGAAGTCCTCATTCATTGACTTTTAAATGGTATATTGGAGATCAATAGAGTCATTAAAGTCCAATAAATAAAAGTATATCATAGGGAGAAATGAATCTAGACAGTATAGTCCTCCAAGTGTATTTTATCACAGGTTACGTTATGGTGGCACACTAAGAATAGGATGAATCTGGTCATGTGTCAAATTAAACTTGTATGTCATGTCATCACTTATATGTGAAAGTTTGTCCCTTTTTTTCCAATTAGGTCACTATTAAAGTGGAGATTGAGTATGATGATGATGGGAATCTGCTAAATGCTCATGAAATCGAAGGAGAGGGAATCATTGCACTCCTTGCAATTGAGGACTATGATGAGGCTATCCAGACACAAATCAATCCAACATCATCAGGTGATCAGAGGTCAGGTGATCTCAACACTCAGTCATGTGATCAGGAGACTGAACAAACCTTGACAGAAGTAGCTCCAGGAGGCAACCAGACCCCCAAGCAATCAGGTGATCTCAACACTCAGTCATGTGATCTGAAGATTGAACAAACTTTGACAGAAGTTGCTCTAGGGGGAGACCAGATTCCCAAGCAATCAGGGGATCTCAACACTCAGTCATGTGATCTGAAGATTGAACAAACTTTGACAGAAGTTGCTCCAGGGGGAGACCAGATTCCCAAGCAATCAGGGGATCTCAACACTCAGTCATGTGATCAGAAGAGAGAACAAACCTTGACAGAAGTAGCTTCAGCGGGCGACCAGACCCCCAAGCAATCAGGTGATCTCAAAACAAAGTCATGTGATCTGGAGACTGAACAGACCTTGACAGAAGTTGCTCTAGGGGGAGACCAGACTCCCAAGCAATCAGGTGATCTCAAAACAAAGTCATGTGATCTGGAGACTGAACAGACCTTGACAGAAGTAGCTCCAGGGGGAGACCAGACCCCCAAGCAATCCGAACCATCTTGTTCAAAAGTGGAGGAAGGAGATGATTGGCAGGAAAGAAAGGGCTCAGGTAAATAAAGAAAAAACAATATGTATTTGACCTCTTTTTTTATGGGTGGTTATGTTTAACCAGTGAAGAAATAAATAGATCTTCCCTAAAAATTCTGTACATCAATTACATTCCCATCTCAATTCTGTAGGGTATCTTGATATAGTTGGAAACTACCTAAAAAGAGAGAAATAGTACCTTCTTTCTTCACTCTTAAGGACCGTATACTGGAATTTAAAGTTTATGTTAATCTATATACTAACACTAGTGTATACATGAAGGACATAAATGCCACATACAGACACAGTCAACAAACATCTGTCCATATTAATATAGGCACATTTTACGCCGATGGATAATGTAGAATAAAGCTCTACAGTCATTCTGTTTTAAAACTTATAAATGCTTATGGTCTTATTTTCTTGACATAATCTATACATCTCTGATTTTCTTCTCTCCTTTTGGTTATCCACACCCCCCCCCCCTTTCACTACTTGAAAAGTATAGGGGTAGGGGCAGTTGTCTTGGTTGCTGAACTTTAACCCTTGCTTCCATGTACATGTTATACAATGTAAGGCTTGTCTAGTCATGGATGATATATCATGTCATCCCGAGTTATATGTTGATTTGGAACAAGCCACTTGGCAATGTATCTGCATGCAAACGATGCGACTGTCATCCTAAGACTCCCCATGGCCCGTATTCTGATAGCAGGTTTAACTTAAACTCAGGTTTAAAGTTGTGGTTTAAGTATGGGAAGCCAAAAGTATCAAAATTTTTATTAAGTTGTATGTTTCTTATGTTTACTGTGCTCTTTCCTGATTCATGATGGTGAAGACAATCATCTATTTATACTTCCTAGACAATTATGAATGATTTGAGAGCCAAATGAGCTGAAGTATGATATCTCTACTGTTAGTGATTTATGTAACAATTGGCTCTCCATACTTAAACCACAACTTTAAACCAGAGTTTAAGTTAAACCTGCTATCAGAATACGGGCCATGTATGTTTTACACTGAAGTCATTTTTTTTGCCTTCCATGTTCTTTTTCGATCATGTTTCAGTCTTTACGGGCCTAATATAATCTCTGAATCATTTAATGATAATATGACAATGTAAATTTCTTTTCCAATAGATTCTGGGATCTACCGATGTGAGTACTGTGGATCATTCTATGCCATTCCTCTCATCTTAGCAAGGCATCTCAAGTACAAACATGGAATACGTGGTATCTACATGCGGTCGCAGGAGGGCATTCTACAGTTTGTTGATGGAGAAATACAAAGACCTCCCTGTAAATCTAATGACTTTGAACTTGGTGAAATGGGGATTTTAAAAGAAGGAAGTGAAGTAAATATGATACTTGAGTGTAAGTCCAGTATTGATTCATATTTTGCATCATGCCATAAAGTAATTGATGATGAGAAGCCCTCTGTATGTGATCAATGTGGTAAGGCATTTAATAAAAAACAGAGTCTCATAAGACATAAACGAATCCATACAGGTGAGAAACCGTATGTATGTGATCAATGTGGTGAAGCATTTAATAAAAAACAGAGTCTCATAAGACATAAACGAATCCATACAGGTGAGAAACTGTATGTATGTGATCAATGCGGTGAGGCATTTAAATTAGAACATCATCTCACTAGACATAAACAAATCCATACCGGTGAAAGGCCCTATGTATGCGATCAATGTGGTAAGGGATTTAGTCTATCTTATGATCTCACAAGACATAAACTAATCCATACCGGTGAAAGGCCCTATGTATGCGATCAATGTGGTAAGGGATTTAAATTAGAACATCATCTCATAGAACATAAACGGATCCATACAGGTGAAAAGCCCTTTGTATGTGATAAATGTAGTAAAGCATTTAGTCAATCTGGTGATCTCACGAGACATAAACGAATCCATACCGGTGAGAAGCCCTGTGTGTGTGATCAATGTGGCAAGGCATTTACTCGATTAAAGGCTCTCACTATACATAAACGAATCCATACTGGTGAGAAACCGTATATATGTGATCAATGTGGTAAGGTGTTTAAATTAGAACATCATCTCATAGAACATAAACGGATCCATACAGGTGAAAAGCCCTTTGTATGTGATAAATGTAGTAAAGCATTTAGTAAATCTAATGGTCTCACAAGACATAAACTAATCCATACTGGTGAGAAGCCCTATGTGTGTGATCAATGTGATAAGGCATTTAGATACAAATGGAATCTCAGAATTCATGAGCATATCCATATAGGTGACAAGCCCTATGTATGTGATCCATGTGGAAGGGCATTTACGAGATCTTATGATCTAACAGCACATAAACTAATCCATACAGGAGAAAAGCCCTTTGTATGTGATAAATGTAGTAAAGCATTTAGTCAATCTGGTGATCTCACGAGACATAAACGAATCCATACCGGTGAGAAGCCCTGTGTGTGTGATCAATGTGGTAAGGCATATGCTCGACAATCTAATCTCACAGCACATAAACGAATCCATACAGGTGAGAAACCTTATGTATGTGATCAATGTGGTAAGGCATTTAATAAAAAACAAAGTCTCATAAGACATAAACAAATCCATACCGATGAAAGGCCCTATGCATGTGATCAATGTGGTAAGGCATTTAAATCAGAACATCATCTCACAGAACATAAACGGATCCATACCGGTGAGAAGCCGTATGTATGTGATCAATGTAGTAAAGCATTTACTCGATTAAGCCATCTCACTAGACATAAGCAAATCCATACAGGGGAGAAACCGTACGTATGTCATTATTGTTATAAGGCATTTACTCAATATAGTAATCTCGCAAAACATAAACAAATCCATACAACGGGAGACGCCCTAGGTATGTGATCAATGTGGTAAAATAATCCAATCGACCCCACCATCTCACAAAGCATAAAAAAAATCAACACAGGTGTTTACTTTTATCATCAAATTGTTGAGTATATGCCTATTTAAAGGGGAATCCAACCCAAATAAAAACTTGTTTTTATAAGGAAAAGAAAAATCAGACAAGTTGATAGGTGAAAGTTTGAACAATATTGGACAAACAACAAGAAAGTTATGAATTTTTAAAAGTTGTAAATATTGGTAATCACTATACCCATGGAGACTTCAAATTAGCCGCATATGGGATGTCATAGTGATGTAAGGCAAGGACTACTCTTCCATGTACTCCAATACATATGGCTAAAATGTCATTTTTCCTAAAAGTTTTATTTCAAATTATATTTTTCTTTCATGAGGACATAAAAACAATATACTACCTGGGTTATATTTAGATTACTGCCCCAGGTGAATGGGTACTTAGGAGAAAACCACAAATCCCTGATAATAAAGTACATGGCCTATGGGAAAGTTGTCCTTGCCCCTTGTCATATTTTACTTACCCAGTTGCCAATTTGAAATCTACATAGTATTAGTGATCTCAATTTTAAAGCAGCTATAACTTTCTTATAGCTTGTCCGATTTCTTTCAAACTTTCACCATTCTGTTTAATCTATTTTTCTCCTTCCCAACACAACATTTTATGGCCGAGGCTGGATTCCCCTTTAAGGCTCCCATAAAAGTAAACACTTTACTAACAAGAATATATATATATATGATATATATTGCTGAACATCAAAATGCCTAAACAGATACCTATTCATGAGCATTAATGTTTCATGTTTCATTTGTGAACTGATGAGCTTAATTTCCTTTCATGTGCATGCATACTGTAACTTAAGATTGGAAGAAATCATGTAACTGGTAAACACTTTTACTAACATGAATATCAGTATGTAGGACTAGAGTGAAATTTCATGGTATCTTTGGAAGAGTTCTAAAAGGTGAAGAAATAAAATATCATCATTGATTTTAACATATTTTGTCAATATCATACTAATAATTGACATACAAGAAAATCAAGTTAAAAAATTATTTGTCCGGGGGTCAAACTCAAGGTCAAAAGTAAAGGTCAAAGGTCACGACCTTATAAATCGCTCCAATACATTATTTGATGCATGTTTTGGATTCCTCTCTAAATTTCCTAATAAATGGTACCAGTTTCATGAAAATTGGTGAACATGTTACGACGCAGTGGCCATTGGAAGTTGAAGGTCACGCCCATTTTTGTCAAAACAAGGAGAAAAGGGCGGGCCGTAGCGCGAGAACCGACGGACCAATTGGAATTATTTTTGTTTTGTTTTGTGCGTGGGCCATTGTGAATTTTATGTGTACCAATTTACAACGAATTCCGAGAGGGTAGGGTGCAAAATTGCACATTCATTGGGTGAATTGGCATGGAATGACCCGTACCTGATAGGATGCAAAATTTATAATAATAATAATACAGGTATATTTACCCAGAGAAGCGACTTCAGTTCTGAAACTGTTCTCACAGTGAGCCCTGCTATTATTATTACTCCGGCTGCCTTTACCTGGGCTGCCTAGGGGCCCAAGCATTCAAATAATTTCTTCCTACCGGGTTCCTCATTCACCTCACCTGGGTTGAGTGCAGCACAACGAGGATAAATTTCTTGCTGAAGGAAATTATTGTATGTTTGAATTTGCCAGCGCCATTATGAGGCTGCGATGAAGGCAAGGAATGCCCTCCAGTGAAAGGAAATCGTGCACTTTTCACGTGGGATTGAAATTAATCCAATGACCGGGGTAATGATATGCAATAAAGCGGTTTGAGCTGTTATGGGAAAAGTGCTGTATACCTGGGGGGGCCACTTACATTGATGAGTGGATACCATGCGCGACCAAAAAAACACGTAAAAAGGATGTCTTTTTCACGATAGGGCACGTTACGTACGTAACGTGATAAGGGTGTCAAAAACACAAAAATAATGAAAAAAGGGTGTCTATTTCGCTAGGGCAATTACGTGTTTAGGGTCGAATTTGCGGGGATGATAAAACAAAATTAAAATGTTTTATAAAGGATGTCCTTCGTGTTTAGAGTCCAATTTGCGCGAGGTGTAGAAGGTTGGGTTGTACTACACCAAATAAGGTAAAGTAGTCCGGTCTGTTAGCGTAAAAAATGCCCTACTTGTGGACACGGTGGACAAAAGCATGATTTTTTCTCTAGACCTTTGTTCATGTATAAGAATTAAAAATGGGGTATGCTCCAAAAAATCTGGCTGCAGGAACAGTGAAAAAATGGGTGAAAATGTCAGAATTTATGAGTTTAGATTAATTAGTCTGATATATAGACTAGCGCTAGTGCAAAACTCAACAGCAGTGCATTATTTTGACTTGGATTTGTTCTTGAATTCAGACCCTTTTTGAACAGATCTTCTGTTTGTCCTCGCATCTCAATGCACCAAATATCTGAATGCAGATGATAACCAAGCCCAAGGGTGGCGGTGGAGGGGGTTGAATGTTGGTGTGTATGTACATATTTTGGTCGTGGTGTAACTGTATTATGGCAAAAATAAGGTAAAAATCTTGCAGTTAGAATTACTTCCTCTGTTTTCATCCGATTCTCATGAAATTGGCGCACACATTGGTCTTGAGGTGAAGATGTCTAAGACACATATTTGTGTGTCTGTCAGAAATCTTGTTGCCATGGTTACAACATATCATTTGGTGAAAATTGGGAAAAAAAACTTACAATTCAAACTGCTTCATCAGTTTTCTATCAATTCTCATGAAATTTGGCACACACATTGGTATTGAAGTAAAGATGTACAAGGCACTTTTTGTGTGTGTTTCAGAAATTGTGTTGCCATGGGAACAACATATCATATGGCAAAATTTAGGTAAAAACCTTGCATTTGAACTACTTCTTCAGTTTTTTTGTTTTGAAACAATTCTCATGAAATAATTATGGCTCACACATTGGCCTTGAGGTAAAGATGTGCAAGAACCTTTTTTTTTTGCATTTGTCAGAGAGTGCATTGCCTTGGTAACCACATATAGCCAGAAATATGGGGAAAACTCATTGTGGATCAATCTACTTCTCAGTTTTCAGCCTGTGCTCATAAAAGTTGACACAAATATTCATTTTGTGTAAAGATTCATATTCAGTGGTAAAAGGGAATCCAGCCTTGGTCATAATGTTGTGTGCCTGGAAAAGGAGAAAAATAAGAATGGTGAAAGTTTGAAAGAAATCGGACAAGCAAAATAAAGTTATGGCTGCTTTAAAATTAAGATCCCTAAGGCTACTAGTATGTAGAATTCAAATTGGCAACTGGGTAAGTAAATTATGACAAGGGGTGAGGCCGCAAGGACAACTTTCCCATAAGACTAGTACTTAATTATTAGGATTTTTGGTTTTCTCCTAAATCCCTATTCCATTGGGGCTGTAATATAAACCCGGTAGTATAATGTCCTCATGAGCGAGATATAATTTGAAGTAAAACTTTTGAAAAAAAAGAGATTTTAGCCAATTAATTATTCCAGTACATGGAAGAGTGGTCCTTGCCTTACATCACTATGACATCACATATGCGGTCAATTTAAAGTCTTCATAGGTATAGTGATTACCAATGTTGACAACTTTTATATATTCACAACTTTCTTATGGTTTGTCCGATATTGTTCAAACTTTGACCTGTAAACGTGTCTGATTTTTCATTTTCCTCTAAAACAAGTGTTTATTTGGGTTGGATACCCCTTTATAACGTCATATAATAGCGCAGGGTATTAATCACCTTCAATAATATTTATAGGTTCTTTTGGGGGGGCGGAGAAGGTCCTTAAAAACTGACAACATAATAATATAGAATGTTAAAGGCCATGACCATTAGGAACTTAAAGGGATGGTCCAGGCTGAAAGTATTTATAGCTTAATAAATAGAGTAGAATTCACTGAGCAAAATGCTGAAAATTTCATCGCAATCGGATAACAAATAACAAAGTTATTGAATTTTAAAGTTTAGCAATATTTTGTGAAAACAGTCGTCATGAATATTCATTACGTGGGTTGATGATGTCACATCTCCACTTGTTCTTTTGTATTTTATTATATGAAATTAGGTTTATTCAATTTTTTTCCTCCAAGAACTAGAAAAATTGGATTGACAACTGATTTAGTGCATTAGATATTTATTGCTGCAACTGATTTCATTATAAGGGAGACATATTATTCGCACAAGTATGAAATAATGAAAAAATTATTATTTTATGTAATAACATAAGAAAACAGAAAGTGGAGATGTGACATCATCAGCCCACCTAATGAATATTCATGACGACTGTTTTCACAAAATATTGATAAACTTTAAACTTCAATAACTTTATTATTTGTTATCCGATTTTGATGAAATTTTCGGCATTTTGCTCAGTGAATTCTACTCTATGTATTAAGATATAAATATTTTCAGCCCGGACCATCCCTTTAAACACTAAAAAAAAACACTCCTTCCATTTTTTTTTTTTGGGGGGGGGGCTTTAGAAAATTGCCACATAAAGAGTAAAAGGAAATTATTACGACTAGGAACTTAACCCCCCCCCAAAAAAAAAAAAAAGGGGGGGGGGAGAAAAATCCTTTACACTTCAGCGTATTAATTTAAAGCCTAAAACATTCTGCTTTAAAAAAAATGGTTTCCGGTGTCCAATTAATCAATGTGTTATTATATCTTCTTCTACTCAGTCTTTGTTCATTTCAGTTCCTACTCTGACTGTCTTTCATCACTCTTTGCACTTTTGAGCTTTACCATACCTTCTTGTTTTGTTTCCTCTCTTCCCCCCCCCCTCTTTGTCTCCCTTTCTAAGTACATTTTTTTTGCTATTTTAATTCATTATTTTCTAGCAAAAATTATTCCATTTTGAATGCTTACACCGACACCGAAATATAATACCATGAAATTTATTTTTTTTTCTTCATAATCTTTTAAACTCCATTTTGGCTACACTCTGTCGATACTATTAGCAATATTTAATTTCTAGTTTAAAGAATTGAAGAAATGACTCATGATATTATATTTTGGTAAAGGTACATCAAATTCATATTAACAAGGTTGCAGCATTCAGAATGGAATAACTGTTGCTTGACAAAAATGGATGTAGTTATTTTCCGAAAATCCTCTGTGAAAATTTTAGTTTTATATTATATCACTGAGTTTTCCCATTCCTGCTGTTACCACCATCTGAAAGGGATATGACTAGAATATAATTATATGTAGAGAAATAAAAGTTTCTCGACATATAATTATATTCTAGTCATATCCCTTATAAGTTTGTCTTTACTCCAATGGAAAATTATTTGCATTTGTTTTTATGACAGTCAGAGTTTGCATCCAAAAATTTTGCTACTGAAACATAATATTCATTTTTTGACAATGGGAGATGTATGATGTATAAAGCAGGGGCTATCACAGAAATATACTGAAGAAAATTAAATGAAAGAAAATATAAGGCTAAATTCTATTGTGCACATATGTATATTTTTGATATGGTATGTTATTGAGTCATGGATTTGCAAGTGAATTTCTAAAACAAGTGCAGAGATTTTTGTATATATTTATATTTCTATAATTAGTTGCACGATTAAAGGTACACTTTAAAATATGTCAGAAAAAATATACTTGGATAGAGAGATGAAACAGAAGGAGATGGTATGGTGAAGCTCAAAATCAAGAGTGATGTGAAAGTTAAAAAGAAAGAGTAGGAACGGAATATGAATATGAATAAAAGACTGAGTAGGAGAATATAAATAAACAATGGTTAATTGGGTACCGTAAACATTTTTTTTTATCAAATGAGAATGCATTAAACTTCAAATGAATGGTCTGAAGTGCAAAGGACTCTTCTTACCTTTTAAGGGGGGGGGGGGGGGAATTTTCTGCTCAAAAAATATATCAGCCCCCTATTTTTTCGGGGGGGGGGGGTTCAGTTCCTAGTCATAATACATAGTCTATATATCAGACTAATTAATCTAAACTCATAAATTCTGACATTTTCACCCATTTTTCTCTGTTCCTGCAGCCAGATTTTTTGGAGCATACCCCATTCTTAATTCTTATACGTAAACAAAGGTCTGGAGAAAAAAATCACGCTTTTGTCCACCGTGTCCACATAATTTCGCTAACAGACCAGACTAAAGCCGACGACCGAAGGACCCGTAACAATAAAACATTCATGTACTTGTTTAGGGGTTCATTTCAGGGAATATTTGCCAAGAGTATGGTTTTGTTTCCAATACTTGTTAAGGGTAGGGTTTCACACGCCAATACTTGTTAAGAGGTGCATTTTCAGAATATGGAAATTACGTGTTTAGGGTGCTTTTCAAGACCCCATGGTCGCGCATGGTATCCACTCGTGAATGGAAGTGCCCCCCCCCCGCGCGCGGGAGGCGCGTTTCCGTTTTACACCCTGGCGAAGGCATTTTCCGCAAAAATAGCCACAAAGCGACTAGTGAAGAGTCTACGTCTACGTTTGTTTACGTTAAGTGGGTTAAGTCAACTGTGAGTCTCAGATTGGATGATATTGCTAAACAGGAATTGAATACTGAAATTAATAGAAACCGTTTGTGCATGAATTATAGGATATTCAAACAAGATTTTGGGTTTGAGAACTATTTAGTGAAATTAGATTTTGCAGATAGGATTGAACTCTGTAAATATCGTTGTGGAAATCATAGATTGCCAATTGCTAATGGTCGTTACCTGCCTAATCAAGGTTTGCAAACTTGTACTCTATGTGACTCGCATGAGCCAGGTGACGAGTTTCATTATGTGTTTAATTGTCCTGCTTTTGAAAGTGAAAGGAAAGCTTTAATTAGAGGGTATTATTTTGTCAGACCGAACGTGATTAAAATGCACAAGCTGTTTAATATGCGAAATACAAAAGACTTGAAAAATCTGTCAAGATTTAGTAAATTCATTATGTCAAAATTTTAATATCTTAAGTGTAGTTGCTGTCTTGGTTACTTTCTCGTATTAGGGCATGATTTCAGATTTTGTTGGATTGCACCTGCACATGCTCAGTGGGGTACCGGACTCCAGATACTCTCTGGCATGTCGGGAGTGGGTGGGTTAATTTGTGCCCGTTTCTATTTCTATTTCTATTACTGCTCTTGTATTGTACATATGTTTATTATCATCATGTTTGATTCTTTTTTTTTCTTTCTTTTTATTAATCTATTTTTTTTGTTACCTTGGTATTTTTTTCTTATGCCTATTATTGCCATTGTTGTAAGTTGTTATATTTCTTCTATGCCCCCAGGAGGGGCCGTCAAAGAAATGAAATCATTGTCATTGTCATTGTCAGCTGGGCGCGCGATCCAAAAGTCCGCACCGAAGATATCCGCAGAACATACGTGCAAATGCAGCTGAGCTTATAGACCAAAAGCTTCAGTCTCTGTATTTTGGTTGTTCCGCTAAACTATAATATACGTTGGCTTCATGATTTTTTTTACTTTATCGCACATGATCGTTTATATGAATGAAAATGAATAGTAGCTAAAATATTGAAAAATAAAACACATAATTACTTGTTTTCATATTATATCTATCCTTATATCTATCATATCTGTCTATCCACTATCTATGTTATAAATCAATCTATGGTACTACATGATATATATATCTGTTAATTTGTCTATCTACTCTGTCTCTCTCATTCTCTATCTACCTATCTATCTGTCTATCCATCTAACATCTATCTCTCAAATTCTCTCTCTATCCATCTGTCTCTCTTTTATTTCTCTCTATCCATCTGTTAATCTACTCATGTGCAATATCAACACTGCTTCGACTTCCTTCGGGAGTCTATTTCCTCAGCTCTACTTTTCCCTTTTTTGTGCTCGATTCGATTCAATTACTACTTTATTTACTTGTTACCATTGTTAAATGTCTTGTATTGCATAATGAGCAGATGAGTTTTTTCTTCTGAAGGTTGCCTCCTATTCTCTTTCAAATTCCACCTCTTGCTTTCCCTTCTCTTTGTTATCCCAATTTCTTTCCCTTCTCTCACCTCTTTCTTCTTAATCTTTCATTTCGCTTTTTTCTTCTTTGGTGACACTTTACTTTCAAATTTCAAATTGTTTCAAATTGTTTTATTCTCTCAGTAAAACCTTTACATAAAAAACAAATATAATACAAAGTTAAAATACATGTATTACAAATCAGTGTAAAAGACAGTCTAAAAATTGCATTATGATTCAGAATCATACTGAGGGGTGGCAGCCAAAAAGGAAAAAAATCCTTACAATTAGGCCGACCCATTATAATTAGGCCGACCCATTAATAATTAGGCCGACCCATTAATAATTAGGCCGACCCATGTTGGCCTTTTGTATTTATTTACGATACATTTCTTTTTTATCTGTATGAATTTGTATTGTATTTGATATTTATTTATAATGTTTACTTTATATTTTGTTATGATTCTATTTGTATGTAAACATTCACTTATTTCAGTCTTTGACTGCTTGTGATTGTATTTTGATAGTTTTTATTGCAATAAAATCCAATATATATATATATATATATGTATATATATATATATATATATATATATATATATATCTCAGATTCTCTCTATCTATCCATCTGTCTGTCTTTTTCTCTCTCTCTGTTTCTCTCTATCCGTCTATCTATCTCTCGAATTCTCTCTATCCATCTGTCTGTCTGTCTCTCAAATTCTCTCTCTCTATCTATCTATCCATCTGTCTGTCTTTTTCTCTCTATCCGTCTATGTATCTATCTCTCAAATTATATATCTATCTATCTATCTGTCTATCTATGTAACTACAGTATCTATCTATTAATCTTCTCTGTCTCTCTCTCTCTCTATCTATCCATCTGTCTTTCTCTAGTTCTCTCTCACTCTATCAATCTATCTATCTATCTTCTATCTATATGTAACTGCAGTATCTATCGATCTGTTAATTTGTCGCTCTTCTCTGTCTCTCTCATTCTTTATCTATCTAACATCTATCTATCTCTCAAATTCTCTATCTCTCTCTCCCCCTCTCTCTATCAATCTATCCATCTTTCTGTCTTTCTCTCTGTATCTATCTTCTATCTATACACAACAAAAAAAGTAAGTCCCCCCTTGAACAAACATCAATAATTTCCGAACCAATGCGAGTTTTTGATATATTTTTACATGAGCGTGTAGGTAATTTTATAAGCTACCCTCTAAGTAAATGTTATGGATGTATTTTACGTCATGCTTCAGTGAGCACCGTCAGAAGGCAAAAATGTCACTTTTCAAAAGTCACAAGCCAAAAATCACGACTTGATTCCATTTTATTGGAACTGATTCCACATTCTCATCATGAAAAACAGAAAGAAGGCTTGTAAAAGGTACTTTCTAAAAGACGATACAATTTTTTTGGCTAAATTTCACGGTTGAATAAACACAAGTCCAAATTTGCTATAATTTGATTTTTTACACATTTTCATCAATAAAAATAAAAGAATATGATGACAGTTATTTTTGGGAAGAGCATCTTCAACAATATTCATCGTTTCACGGTTCAATGAACATTTATTGAAAACAAAAAATACGATTTTCAAATATCATAGGCAAATATTGTTTCATTTTGGTAACTGAAACTGATCTTTTATCAACTTTTTCGTTATGTTTATGACCAATTAACATGCTTCAATGATTCAAAGGTGTTTAATTAAACATTCACGCTTGAATGACCATGTGGAATGTGATAAGCTCTGTTTTACGTTATTGGAAAAAATGCAATTTGTAACTATGGATATCTGTCACAAACCTCCTTGCATGGTTCATTTGATTTGATTTTTATGAAAATCCCGATGTTTAATGCATCAGTGAGCACACAATATTCGAAAATTATGCAAATGAGAAGAAAGTTCAAGGCCTTGGCCCCACTCTGTGCCGTATCGAATTGTTATTTTGGTGTGCGCGCCTTTTGGATAGTGTTACTCTGAAGCCATGTGCGAAGTTTCATGAAATAACTGTTGGCAGAAGTAACACAAACCGTCCATGAAACAAACCCTCATTTCATATTTGTTAAAATTTTGACTTCCTCTCTCATAGACTTGTGTACATTATGGGTGCATATGTTTAAGAATAAGTAACCCCTTTTTCAATATGGTGGAACTTTTTTTCAAGGCTGTCTTTAGCAATGTCATTTGGCAGTAATGTTTATCAACCTATGGGCAGAATTCTGTGCAAAAATGAAATCGATTTGTTTATTTACGGATGAGTGAGCACGCATCAAAGTGGGAAAATTGGTATTTTCAATGTCACAGACTCATTTTAAAGGGTAATAAGGTGAATATTGGGGGCAAATTCGGTTTCAAATGTGACTTTAATTGCTGTTTCTATCACCACACACTTTCTGAACTTTTATCATTTTCATGGTTGAGCGAGCACATTCGAAAACTTAGGAATGAATACTCTTTATACTGCATAAATGTATTCTTTTCCTAACAATTTCTCATGATCAGTTTAATCTATGGACAAATCAGTGGTGGATCCATAATTTAAAAATGGGGGAGGGGCCTATAATCGGGGGAGCCACCAACATTTTCAAATTCTAATATGACCTAACAAGTTGTAGAGGATACTACCAAAAACCCCTATGATGATACATCACAATACAGGGGCCGCGGAACGGTTTTAAAAGTGTGGGGGGAGGGGCTGAGCCGGCAAAGTGGGGGGGGGGGGGGCTGACCATGCAAAAAATCACAATCGTATGGTCATTTTTACATTTTTGTACATGCTTTTGGAAAAAAGTGGGCCCCCAACCCGCTTCCGCGGCCCCTGCGATATTGTGCTCACTCAACCATGAACATGCGATATCAAAATTGTGTGTGGAGTGGCTAAATGATGGATAGTAAAACAGCATAACACCATAAAATTCACCTAAAAACGACTTTTGCCCAACTTTGTATTTCCACAATCTGAAAAACGACTCTTGTGACTTTCAAAAATGGTCATTTTTAATTCAATCTTTAATTACTCATGCATGACTCAACCGATCACTTTCATTTTTCCCCAGGAGTTGCTTAATGAGTGTAGAAAACCTCCTACGAAATATCATATCTCAAAATAACTCCGTTCAAAAGTTACAACAATTTGATTTAGGGGGGACTTACTTTTTTTGTTGTGTATATTTATTTATCTATTTCTCAAATTCTATCTCTATCTATCTATGTAACTACAGTATCTATCTATCTGTTAATCTTCTCTGTCTCTCTCATTCTTTATCTATCTATCTATCTCTCTCTATCTCTCTCTATCTCTCTATCTCTCTCCCTCTATCTATCTATCTATCTATCTATCTATCTATCTATCTATCTATCTATCCATCTGTCTTGTTTTCTCTCTTTCTCTATTTCTCTTTTTCCGTCCATATATATCTATCTATCTATAACATCTCTCCCTCTCTCAAATTCTCTCCCCCATCTATCTATCTATCTATCTATCTATCTATCTATCTATCTATCTATCTATCTATCTTCTATCTATTTATCTATCTATGTGTAGTGTGGCCGAGAGTTCTAACATGTCTACCTCACAAATCAGTCAGAAACAAGCAAACTCATATATTGAACTAAACTAAAAAATAAAGATGTTGACTAAAATGAAGTCTAGTAGTGCTCTGGTTTATTGGTCTGCAATGCAGACCTCACTAGGCATTGCCTTCACAAATAATACATTCAAATATATTCAAAAATAATGTCACATGATAAATTCAACCAATAGAGAAACAGAGAATGGGAGAACCCAGAAAAGTGGAGGAACCAAGGGTGAAAGGTGAACCAATGAGGATGAGGTAAGATGATATGAATGAAGAAGAATGTTCTGAATGTAAATGAGAAAATAACAATAGAAACATGTGAAGCTGTATGGAGTTGGAATGGCAATGGAATGATGTGATGAAGAAACTAAGGAATGAGAGAAACAGGTGTGTGACAGAGGCATAGAAATGGTAGTGAAGAGAAGTATGGAAAGCAAAGTGTGAAATAAACAATTATATTAAATAAGGCAAAATTCAACTCTTACATAAACTTCCTTCTTCGCTAAAAAATGTCCTCATTTTTATAAGTTTCACATTGATACATATTTGTCCAAAGTAGTTTTCCGAAAACTTTTGGATTCAAAAATTGAGGATGAGTACTTTCTTTGAGGAAATCCATAAATATATATATTTTTAAGCATTATCTGCAACTTTTGCATCTGTCAGTAAAACAATTTTTTGTTGTTGATAATTTGAAATTTGCCAAAATGAAATTATCCAGAAAGAACATTAATCATTTTTTTTTTTTTTTACAAATGAAAACGTTTTACTTGTTTATTTGAACAAAATATAAGATCAATGAATGTTGTTCTTCTGTCAGTTGCAATAGAAATACAAGAACATGAATTACATCTGTATTTCTTTCATTTCAATAAATGCAAATCTTTAAACATAAATTTATATATACATGGCAAAGTTGTTTAGTCCCTTTTCAATATACATGTTGCTAACACAGCAAGAAATAAAACTTTTTTTTTTTTTGCCTGTGTTCTATAAAGCACAATATACAGTAATCTGTACAATAACGAGAACTGAATAATATCAAAGTATTATTTTTATACAAATATTTACTTTTGCGGATTTAAAATGAAATCCTCAGATCACTAAATTGACTTTCTCTTTTTTTTCTTCTTTTTTTTTAAAGAAACTTCAGAAATATGTTTAAATGTGCTTGAATATGAAAAGAAAACATACATAATACTGAACTTTTCTTTTCTGTTAAATAAACTATACATCACATGATCTTTTATTTGGAAAATTTCAAAATGAAAGAAAATATCAGTTTCTATTAAACTTTTGAACTGTTTTTGTTATTGTTCGCAAAATTACAATTTGAATAACTTGATTCTTTAAAAACACTAACTTCTAAAAGTATTGAACTGCATCAACTTGTACAATCTGTAATTGGTAACCTAATATAAAAGTGAAAAAAAATATAATTTTTGTTAAAACTTTGTATATCAAAATCGTCCAATATTTTTGTACATGTACCAGATGACTTGGTACAATGTATACAAGCAAAATACCTAATTTCCGTACTGTGCAGGGAAAAAATTAGCCCGTTGTGTAAAAAGAGCATAAAATGGTTTTGTAATAGTATGAAAATATTGAGGCATTTATGAAAATACATGATACACATGCAATTAATTCAAATGTCACATAATATAACATGAAAAATAGCAAAAATTTCAAACGATTGCTCGATCAAAATGTTTTTTAAAAGAATTCAACGTTCCGAATGTTAATTTTCTTCAAATGTTCTTACAGTTCGGTTGAGATATTTCCTCATTTAGTAGTTGATTTTAATTGATGATTATTTTCTATTAAAAATTATATTACTTTTAAATGTTGTTCTAGAAATAGAATATATTTGTCGATTCTTGTTACAACATTTCACTATCTTCTTCTTGGAAAAAGTTCCTTGGTGTTCAAATTTCTATATCATCGCGATGTTGACTGTTGAAGATTACGTTTTCAAATAAGTTCAGTCTCTTGAATATTTTGGTGCTTGAAATTTCTTCAAAAAAGTTTAAAATGTTCCAGTTCGAAGATTGAAGCATGGGAATCATTAAATTTTGGATGATTTTGTTGAATTTACTCTCATCGTTGCTATTTCTTTGAAAGGTTAAAATTGTAAATGTAAAAGCTGAAATCAATAAATTCACATTATCATTTTTCAACGTCGCAAAATCTTTTTGGTATTTTTACTCTTCGTCCATAACGCGTAGTTGTGATGTTCTCATCTGGTGGACGTCCATGGGGTTGAGTTTGAGGGGCATTATGGTGTCTGACATCGGATGGACCTGGGGTTTGGTTAGGAAGACCTGGTGTGCGCTCATCAGAGGGGTTTGGTAGTAGTTGGTCATCTGACTGATTCCGGTCAGTTCTACGAACTTCTCGCCTCGGCTGGATGGGCTCTGACCATGATGGTTGGTCAGATGTAGACTGGGGGTGAACATCTGGCGATGACAATTCTGACCATGAAGGTTGGTCAGATGAAGGAGGACGTTGGGCATCAGGTGTAGAGCGAGACTGCCCTGACCATGAAGGTTGGTCAGATGAAGGAGGACGTTTTACATCTAGTGTGGAGCGAGACTGTCCTGACCATGATGGTTGGTCAGATGAAGGAGGACGTTGGGCATCAGGTGTAGAGACAGACTGCCCTGACCATGATGGTTGGCCAGTATCTGTCGTCAGTTGTGGTTTGGTAGTTGACCATTCGATGAAGGAAGTTTGAGGATGAGATTGAAAACTTGAAGGAGGTTGTGAGTTTTAAGGAGGGATGGTTGGATGAGTTCCACCTTCTTTACTAGACTCAGGTGGTTGAGGTAGTTTCGATCTGAAGAGCTTCAGTCTGTTATGATGCACTACCTTCTGTATTCTCTGATTATGGATGTCTTCAATACGATAGTTCAAACCATCTTCTGAGGAAGACATAATGGAAAATGGTCCGGTCCAGTTTGGTTGTAGCTTGTGTCTGGCATTTGCTGGGTCATGAAGCCAAACTAAGTCTCCAACAGAGTACTTGATGGTACGAGTCTTCATGTCGTAACCTACTTTCTGCTGCTTTTGGGCAAGTTCAGATTTGTGCTTGGCATAATGAAATGCTTTCTTAAGACGTTGTTGGAGATCCATAACATACTGTTCTGGTGAGGTAGTATGTTGCTGGGCTGGAACTGGACATGTTATGTTCACTGGAACTCGAGCTTCTCTTCCGTGAAGAAGGAAGTAGGGACTAAGTCCTGTTGTGGAGTGGACACTTGAGTTGTATGCAAGTTGTAGTTGAGGGAGGTGAGAATCCCAATCTCCACGTTTGTCAGCGACATATCGTGCTAATTGTTCTTTGATCACACGATTTGCTCGTTCGACCATTCCAGCACCTTGAGGATGGTAAGGCGAAGATCTGGATTTGCGAATTCCAAGTTTCTCGCAAAGTTGTTGTACGAGCCTTGACTCAAACTGTCGACCTTGGTCAGTGTGCAGAGTCTCTGGCACACCATGCTCTGTGACGTAGTCTTCGAAGATGTGCTTGGCGACCGTCTCGGCAGTTTGGTTCCTCATAGGGTAGATGTTGACATATTTTGTGAAGTGGTCGATGATGACTAGTATGTAGCGATATCCACGGCGAGAAATGGGGATTTCAGCGATGTCGGCGAAGATCATCTGAAAAGGGTGATCAGTCGTTATACTTCGTAATGGGGCTTGGTGTTTTGGATTTGGTGACCTGAACGACTCGCATGCCATACAAGTAGAACAATGGTTGGTAATATCTCGTCTCATGAATGGCCAATAACATGTGGCTTCTGCTCGATGAAGTGTGCGCTGAATTCCGAAATGGCCTGATGAAGGATGTCCATGGAGTTCTTCGAGTACTTTAGGAATGAGCTTTTGAGGTATGACTGGTTGAAGTATTGTTGTGCCAAGTCTATCATATTTCATACGATAGAGTATGTTTCCCTTAATTGTCAGACGAGGGTATTCCCAGAGTAGTCGTCTCGTACGGGGATTGAAGCGACGTATTTCTCTGACAGATGGTCGATATCCCAACTTGACATACTCCATGACTTGGTTGATGTCTGGGTCTTGTTCTTGGCGTTCTTGCAACTCAGATTGCTGATCGGCTAGAACGAAATTTTCTGGTTGCGTCTGGTTAGTACTTTGGGACTTGTGTTCAGTCGATCCTTGAGTAGTGTAAGACTTCATAGTAGACCTTGTGTGAACTACATTACAACTGGTTTGGTCTTGATGTAGGAGATTAGTTTGGTTATCTCTTGAGTGGTTGTGTGGACGTCGAGAGAGTGCGTCAGCATTCTGATTGGAGCGTCCCTTGCGATGTATGATCTTGAAGGAATAGGCATCCAATTCTACTATCCAGCGTGCACGTCTACCAGTTGCATCGTCTTGGATTGGTACTTTCATGTATCCTAGAAGTGGTTGGTGGTCTGTGTATACTGAGAAAGGCTGGCCTCTAAGATAGTGGCGGAAGTGTCGTACAGCTGCGACAATGGCCCACAATTCTCGATCGTATGTAGACCATCTCTTCTGACTTTCTGATAGTTTGTGGCTGTAGTAGGCTATGACGTGTTCTCTTCCATCTTGGACTTGGGAGAGAATAGCTCCAACAGCATCACTAGAAGCATCTGTGGCTATGTTGAATGTCTTGTTGAAGTTAGGAAATGCTAATATGGGTGGATTGGTAGGTGCCATTTTCAGTTTGATGAAGGCGTTTTCACAGTCGGCATTCCAGACGAATTGCGTTCCTTTGTGCGTCAGATTGGTAAGAGGTGTGGAAACTTGGGCAAAGCATGGAATAAATCGACGATAGAATGAAGCAAGGCCTAAGAACGATCTGATTTGTGAAGGATTCTTGGGTCTTGGCCATGCTGCAACCTTGGCTGTGTTGTTTGGATCTGGAAGCACTCCTTGTGTACCAATTACATAGCCTAGATAGTTGACTTTCTTCTGTAGAAATTGGCATTTGGTAGGTTTCAACTTCAATCCGGCGTCTTTGAAGCGCTGGAGGACTTCTTGGAGGTTTTGGAGATGTTCTTCGAAGCTTCTACCCATCACAATACAGTCGTCGAGGTATATGAGACAAGTCGACCAATGCAGACCATGTAAGACAGATTCCATAAGACGCTGAAATGTCATTGGTGCATTTACTAAGCCGAATGGCATGACATTAAAATGATATAAGCCAGTACCGGTAGTGAAGGCTGTCTTCTCTTTACTTTCTGGGTCAAGTCTTATCTGCCAATAACCACTTGAAAGATCCATGACACTGAAGTAGGATGACGAAGAGAGGGCGTCAACAGAATCATCTTGACGAGGTATCGGGTGAGAGTCTCTGATGGTGACGGCATTGAGAGCTCTGTAATCAACACATAATCTGTATGTGTTGTCCTTTTTCTTTACCATCACTATAGGACTCGACCAAGGACTGTGGCTTTCTTCGATAATTCCACGTTCAAGAAGATTATCTACCTGTCTCTGAATTTCACATCGCATGGTAGGTGATGTGCGATAAGCTCTTTGACGGATGGGTGTGTCACTCGTTGTGGTTATCTTGTGGTAGACATCAGCCTGTCCTATATCTTCTTGAGATGAGCTAAACACATCAGCATAGGAATTTAGAACTTGCTTGGTCTTGTCATACTGTTCCTTGGTAAGGTCTGATTTGGAAAGCATGTCATCTACTGGTAAGATTGGTTTTGCCT
Source organism: Lytechinus pictus (assembly GCF_037042905.1). Taxonomy (NCBI): domain Eukaryota; kingdom Metazoa; phylum Echinodermata; class Echinoidea; order Temnopleuroida; family Toxopneustidae; genus Lytechinus; species Lytechinus pictus. The sequence goes on along the minus strand of NC_087250.1, from coordinate 14,305,029 downwards.
CTTGGGTAGCTGCAATCACCTTATCGAAGATCTTGTATTCTTCTTCTGGATCACTGGTCAGTGAGTGGAAGTGACCAAGGGTGGTGTTCACTGTAAGATCAACCTTTTCTTGAGATGTATTGACCAGTCTAACAAGGATGAGACCGTCTTGGGCTGTGTTCACTGATCTGGCACCAGCTACAGGATGATATTCTTGTAATGTTGGCTCAAAGATACCATCATATCCTTGCGGGATAAGGTCTGGTTGTTGAGGTTCTAGTCTGCCTTGGACATGTATCTCACTCATTGCTGGTATAGAGACTTGTCCTACCAGTGTAACATTGCACTTGAAAGGGGCTTGGTAACGGTGCTTGTCGACTAGAGGTATCGTTACACCTGGCATGGTGAACGTAGTAGTGGAGAGTACTGCGTCGTTTCTCCAAAAGAAATCCCAACCTATGATGACAGGGTGGCTTATTCCTCTGGCAACCATGAACGTATGTCGTCGTGAAGTATTACCAAGATGTAGGATGATGTCAATGGTACCGATGATGTCTAGAAGCTGTTTGGTGACAGACGTTGCTGCAATAGTGGATTTCACTAGAGGGCTTCTCTGAGACTTTGGTATTGAGTCATAGAAATCACTGCTGACAAGGGAGGTGTATGATCCGCAGTCTAAATACGCCAAGACATATGTGTTGTCTAGGATTACAGGGATGAAGGGTGGTTGTTGCGGCAAACACTCGGATTCATTTTCTTTGTTTACTTGGGCCGTAGTTGTGGGAGTTGATGAGTGACCCGCATCACCAACTAGAGGTAGTTTCCCTGGTAAGTTCTATCAGCTTGGTCGTTGAAGCGAACATTCCGTTGCCTTCTGGGCGGAGTAGGGGGACGTCTGAAGGAGGATGACTGTGAGTGCGACGAGTATCTTGTCGGACTGGATGAGGGCGACGAGAATTTCCTTCTAGGTGAGTCTGATCGATGAAGGGAGGAATCATGATAAGAATGGGGATATGATCTATGTCGTGATCTCTCTTGCTGGTAAGTATGCTTATCGTGGTGGTACCCATATCTTGTCGGACTAGATGAGGGTGAACGATGTCCATGATATGGCCTTTCATCGCGACGGGAGTATCTAGTCGGACTCGAGTATGCTGACCGACGATGGTATGATCTATCATCACCACGTGAGTACCTATTTGGACTTGAATATGGTGACCGATGATAATTTCTGTCATGTGGTCTTTTCTCGAAGGAGGAAGGAGATCTTGAGCGACCTGACATCGTGAGTGTTTCAATCTTTTCCTCTAGGGAGGCAATACGCTGCATGAGTGCATCGTTTGAGTTCTCAGACTTGGATGTAGCAGCCACTTGAATCTGAGTACTATCAGACTGACCCAAAAGTGTTGCTTGTTCTATGCGAACTGCAGTATTAACGGCTTGCTTGAAAGATTCGACACCGTATTCATATAGCTTTCTCCTCAGCTGTAAGTCTAAGCCTGCCATGAAGCGACGAAACTTCTCACCATCTTGAGCTTCCTCATCGTACTTGGGAAAAGCTTCACCAACTAACGTTGAAATAGCTGCTGCAAATACTTCAATAGGTTCTAGGGGCTGTCTAGTCCGTGCAGTAACACAAGAACGGAAGTTTGTTAGGTATGTTTTTCTGCCAAATATTTCTGAAAGAATTGTCTTTACTTTCTCAAAGTCTTTCTTATCAGAATCAGGAATATTTTCCCAGACAGTAAATGCTGAACCTGAAAGTCTGGAAGGAAGCAAGCTATGTTTCTGAGCATTACTACTGCCTACTGAGTCAACTGCAACTTCAAATCTTTTCACCCATTGGTGAAAATCTTGACCTTCTCCAGTGAAAGTCTCTGGTAATTCAAGGCGAAACATTGCCATGATGAATTAAGACTACCAGACAATGCTGTACAAGTTCATGTAAATGAAGAAGGGCGATCAACTTTCATTAACAGCATAAAAGTGTCTTAATGAAGGAGGGAGCTTACTAATCATGCAAAGGATGAAAATACTATCTCATAAGTTGCATACTAATAAATAACTGGAGAATAAATGATGAAGGATGACATCAAATATATATGATATCTGACAAAATGGTGGTAGACTTACTCAAATATGTAGACAAATTTACTCCGCTAAAATTCAAGATGAAGGGAGAAATCAAGACTTGAAGCAGGTTGCAAAATGCTTAAAGTACTAAACCCACAATGAGTAGTATATTGAAGTCTATGCACATAAAGTAGGAGGCAAATAGCTTTACTGAAGGAGGAAGAGCTAACATGTCAGTTGAAGCAGGGTGAAATTAGCTTGGTAGGGCTATCACTGGCTGCAAACTCTGCCTGAAGTTAGGGAGACACCGCTGCTACCAGTTTGTAGTGTGGCCGAGAGTTCTAACATGTCTACCTCACAAATCAGTCAGAAACAAGCAAACTCATATTATATTGAACTAAACTCAAAAATAAAGATGTTGACTAAAATGAAGTCTAGTAGTGCTCTGGTTTATTGGTCTGCAATGCAGACCTCACTAGGCATTGCCTTCACAAATAATACATTCAAATATATTCAAAAATAATGTCACATGATAAATTCAACCAATAGAGAAACAGAGAATGGGAGAACCCAGAAAAGTGGAGGAACCAAGGGTGAAAGGTGAACCAATGAGGATGAGGTAAGATGATATGAATGAAGAAGAATGTTCTGAATGTAAATGAGAAAATAACAATAGAAACATGTGAAGCTGTATGGAGTTGGAATGGCAATGGAATGATGTGATGAAGAAACTAAGGAATGAGAGAAACAGGTGTGTGACAGAGGCATAGAAATGGTAGTGAAGAGAAGTATGGAAAGCAAAGTGTGAAATAAACAATTATATTAAATGAGGCAAAATTCAACTCTTACATATGTAACTACAGTATCTATCTATTTGTTAATTTGTATATCTTCTCTGTCTCTCTCATTCTTTATCTATCTATCCATCTAACATCTACCGTATCTCTCAAATTCTCTATGTCTCTCTCTCTCCCTCTCTCTCTCTATCTATCCATCTGTCTGTCTTTCTCTATTTCTCTCTATCTATCTATCTATCTTCTATCTATCTATTTATCTATCTATCTATGTAACTACAGTATCTATCTATCTGTTAATTTGTCTATCTTCTCTGTCTCTCTCATTCTTTATCTATCTATCTATCTATCTATCTATCTATCTACCTATCTATCTATTTATCTATCTATCTATATATATATCTAACATCTATCTATCTTTCAAATTCTCTATCTCTCTCTCCCTCTATCTATCTATCCCTCTGTCTGTCTTTTTTTTCTCTCTTTCTCTATTTCTCTTTTTCCGTCCATATATATATATCTATCTATCTATAACAACTCTCCATCTCTCAAGTTCTCTCCCCCATCTATCTATCTATCTATCTATCTATCTATCTATCTATCTATCTATCTATCTATCTTTTATCTATTTATCTATCTATGTAACTACAGTATCTATATATCTGTTAATTTATCTATCTTCTCTGTCTCTCTCATTCTTTCTTTATCTATCTATCTATCTATCTATCTAACATGTACCTATCTCTCAAATTCTCTATCTCTCTCCCCCCCTCTATCTATCTATCCGTCTGTCTGTCTTTCTCTATTTCTCTCTATCTATCTTCTATCTATCTATTTATCTAGCTATCTATGTAACTACAGTTTCTATTTATCTGTTAATTTATCTATCTTCTCTGTCTCTCTCATTCTTTATCTATCTATCTAACATCTATATATCTCTCAGATTCTCTATCTCTCTCTCTCTCTCTCTCTCTCTCTTTCTCTCTCTATCTATCCATATGTCTGTCTTTTTTTCTCTCTCTCTATTTCTCTTTATCCGTCCATATATCTATCTATCTATCTATATATCTATCTATCTATCTATCTATCTATCTATCTATCTATCTATCTATCTATCTATCTATGTCTCTATCTATTTATCAGTCTTCTATATCTATCTTTCGGCATGTGTATCAATCCATCAAACTTCAATTTTCTTTCTATTATATGTATCTGTTTATTTTTATTTTGTCTGTCATTCTATTCATTTAGTTGATAATTTATATTTAGAAAAAAAAAAACTTTTTCATAACTTTTCATAAAAAAAACGTAACTGCAAAAGCATGTTCGGATTTTACTCATATGACTGCTCTCTGTACATGAAGTGCCGAGGAACTCTATGCCCTGATCAGTAACTGTGCAGATTGCATCCGGTGGTGTGGGGCTCGCCTGTGTCGCACGCTGCAACCAGCGACGTGTGTAGACTCACACCCACACCACCGCATGCAATCTGCACAGTTACTGATCAGAGCATAGAGTTCCTCGGCACTTCATGTACAGAGAGCAGTCATATGAGTGAAATCCGAACATGCTTTTGCAGTTACGTTTTTTTAATGAAAAGTTATGAAAAAGTTTTTTTTTTCTAAATATAAATTATTAACTAAATGAATAGAATGACAGAAAAAAAAAAATAAACAGATACATATAATAGAAAGAAAATTGAAGTTTGATGGATTGATACAATTAGATGCCGAAAGATAGATATAGAAGACTGATAAATAGATAGAGACATAGATAGATAGATAGATAAATAGATAGATAGAAGTAGAGAGAGAGAGAGAAAGACAGAGAGATGGATAGATAGATAGATAGATAGATAGATAGATATATAGATAGATAGATAGATAGATAGATAGATAGATAGATAGATAGATAGATAGATGGGGGGAGAGAACTTGAGAGATGGAGAGATGTTATAGATAGATAGATAGATATATGGACGGATTAAGAGAAATAGAGAGAGAGAAAAAAAGACAGACAGATGGATAGATAAAGAGAGAAAGAGAGAGAGAGAGAGGGAGAGAGAGATAGAGAATCTGAGAGATAGATAGATGTTAGATAGATAGATAAAGAATGAGAGAGACAGAGAAGATAGACAAATTAACAGATAAATAGGAACTGTAGTTACATAGATAGATACATAGATAAAAGATAGATAGATAGATATATAGATGGGGGAGAGAACTTGAGAGATGGAGAGATGTTATAGATAGATATATATATATATATATATATATGGACGGAAAAAGAGAAATAGACAAAGAGAGAAAAAAAAAGACAGACAGATGGAGAGATAGATAGAGGGAGAGAGAGAGATAGAGAATTTGAAAGATAGATAGATGTTAGATAGATATATAGATAAAGAATGAGAGAGACATAGAAGATAGACAAATTAACAGATAGATAGATACTGTAGTTACATAGATAGATAGATAAATAGATAGATAGAAGATAGATAGATAGAGAGAAATAGAGAAAGACAGACAGATGGATAGATAGATAGAGAGAGGGAGAGAGAGAGAGAGAGATAGAGAATTTGAGAGATAGGTAGATGTTAGATGGATAGATAGATAGATAGATAGATAGATAGATAGGTAGATAAAGAATGAGAGAGACAGAGAAGATAGATAAATTAACAGATAGATAGATACTGTAGTTACATAGATAGATAAATAGATAAAAGATAGATAGATAGATATATAGATGGGGGAGAGAACTTGAGAGATGGAGAGATGTTATAGATAGATATATAGATAGATAGATAAATAGATAGATAGATAGATACAGAATGAGAGAGACAGAGAAGATAGACAAATTAACAGATAGATAGATACTGTAGTTACATAGATAGATAGATAAATAGATAGATAGAAGATAGATAGATAGAGAGAAATAGAGAAAGACAGATGGAGAGATAGATAGAGGGAGAGAGAGATAGAGAATTTGAAAGATAGATAGATGTTAGATAGATATATAGATAGATAGATAAATAGATATAGATATATATATAGATAAAGAATGAGAGAGACAGAGAAGAGCGACAAATTAACAGATCGATAGATACTGCAGTTACATATAGATAGATAGATAGAAGATAGATAGATAGATTGATAGAGAGAGAGAGAGAGAACTAGAGAAAGACAGATGGATAGATAGAGAGAGAGAGACAAAGAAGATTAAGAGATAGATAATGTAGTTACATAGATAGATAGATAGATAGATAGATATATAATTTGAGAGATAGATACATAGACGGATAGAGAGAAAAAGACAGACAGATGGATAGATAGATAGAGAGAGAGAGAATTTGAGAGACAGACAGACAGACAGATGGATAGAGAGAATTCGAGAGATAGATAGACGGATAGAGAGAAACAGAGAGAAAGAAAAAGGCAGACAGATGGAGAGAATTTGAGATATATATATATATATATATATATATATATATATATATATATATATATATATATATATATATATATATTGGATTTTATTGCAATAAAAACTATCAAAATTAAATCACAAGCAGTCAAAGACTGAAATAAGTGAATGTTTACATACAAATAGAATCATAACAAAATATAAAGTAAACATTATAAATAAATATCAAATACAATACAAATTCATACAGATAAAAATAAATGTATCATAAATAAATACAAAAGGCCAAAAGTAAAGTGTCACCAAAGAAGAAAAAAGCGGAATGAAAGATTAAGAAGAAAGAGGTGAGAGAAGGGAAAGAAATTGGGATAAGACAAAGAGAAGGGAAAGCAAGAGGTGGAATTTGAAAGAGAATAGGAGGCAACCTTCAGAAAAAAAAACTCATTATGCAATACAAGACATTTAACAATAGTAACAAGTAAATAAAGTAGTAATTGAATCGAATCGAGCACAAAAAAGGGAAAAGTAGAGCTGAGGAAATAGACTCCCGAAGGAAGTCGAAGCAGTGTTGATATTGCACATGAGTAGATTAACAGATGGATAGAGAGAAATAAAAGAGAGACAGATGGATATATAGAGAATTTGAGAGATAGATGTTAGATGGATAGATAGATAGACATATAGATAGGTAGATAGAGAATGAGAGAGACAGAGTAGATAGACAAATTAACAGATAGATATATCATGTAGTACCATAGATTGATTTATAACATAGATAGTGGATAGACAGATATGATAGATATAAGGATAGATATAATATGAAAAAAAAAGTAATTATGTGTTTTATTTTTCAATATTTTAGCTATTATTCGTTTTCATTCATATAAACGATCATGTGCGATAAAGTAAAAAAAATCATGAAGCCAACGTATATTATAGTTCAGCGGAACAACCAAAATACAGAGACTGATCGCTTTTGGTCTATAAGCTCAGCTGCATTTGCACGTATGTTCTGCGGATATCTTCGGTGCGGACTTTTGGATCGCGCGCCCAGCTGATTATGTAAACAAACGTAGACGTAGACTCTTCACAAGTCGCTTTGTGGCTATTTTTCCGGAAAATGCCTTCGCCAGGGTGTAAAACGGAAACACGCGTCCCGGTCCTATGTCAAAACTCAAAGTAATAATAATGACAATTTTAGCTCTTTTTTTAAGTGCAATCCATATCCACCTTACAATTTTCCTACAAAGTGCTTGAAATATAAAGCTGTAATTGACTCTTTTTTCAGATCGGAATATCAAAGTTTCATGATTAAAGATGTATTTATAATGCCTAGATTCTAGGTCTAAATATGAAACACACGCGCGCATGTTTATTCAAATACTCAACTTGTTCTCTATTTAAATCATTATCCAGTTTCAGATCACAATATCATTTTTTTTTCTACTCGCGCTTTGTGCTCGCATTATTAATGTAGGAAGACCCCCTATTACTCATCCTTTTCATGATTTACAAAACATTGATTTTGATTGATTTATTTTATTTAAACACGGTAAAAAGCCCTCGATCAGCCTATGGCTGTTTACAAAACATGAACAGAGTGGCCCATTTTAAGGTCTAAATCTCGATTTTTTTTTCCTGCTAGCACTTTGCGCTCGCATCAATTATTGAATTATATAGCTATCCTGTTCACGATTACAAAAATTGATTAAAATTTTCCACTTTCTTTAGAAATTTTCAAAATGTTTCATCTCGCGCTTCACGCTCGCATTTTTTGATTGTTGAAATAAGTAACACCTTCATGGCTAAGTGCAAGCAGTCCTCAACAGGTACCTTTTCAACAGGTACGTATATAAAAATTTTCTGCTCGCGCTATGCGCTCGCATGATTAATACTCATGATTTACAAAACATGAATAGAGTGTCTCGTTCAGTAAATATTATAGGACTAAATCTCGAAATTTTCCGCTCGCGCTATATACCTATATTCTGCTTGAGTTACATAAAGTGCTTAGAATTTCCATTCTTTAGGTGAAAATGTAAAAAAAAAATCAGCTAATTGCGCTTCGCGCTCGCATTATTTGATTGTTAAATGCTAACTGCACGCAGTCTTTAATAGGTATCTTTTCCATCAGTTCATTTCTGCTCGCGCTTTGCGTTCGTAGTAATTATTAAGTTGCATACATATTTTTTTCAGGATAACAAACATTGCCCAGAATGTTCAAATTTTAGGGAAAAATACATAAAATTTCCAATAAATTAGCTCGCGCTTCGCGCTCGCATCATATAAATAAGGATTATGATATTATATATGAATTTATATGAATATAAAGCTAAGAAGTGACTAATGAGGACTACCCCTTCAAAGAAACAAACACAAATCATCTTCGAGCTGCCGATCGGGGGAAATATGGCTGAAACAAATTTCCGCCCCCCCCCCCCTATTGGCGAAGACTGGATCCGCCCCTGTGTCCCCCCTACCTTTTGGGAGAGATTTGCGCCCCTGAACCCCCATGCAATGAATTGTCAAAAAGCCCCCGCATGTACATACATTAAATAACAAGTGCATGTCACGGTTAGGAATTTCATCATCATTATGTCTTCATCGGCCTAACAATGCTATTTACGAATTCGTTGGAGGTGTACCGTGAACACTTTTTAAAAAGAAATCAAACAACAGTTTTTTTTTCATTCAATTTATCAGGAGCAAAATAAAACTACACTATTCTCATTCATCATTTTATTACATTCCTTTTTGTCTGGCTGTTTTTTTTATATCTAAAGTTTTGCCAGGTTTACCAATGCAAAAATGAGGAAGAGTAGACATAAGAGAGGTGGAGAGACAGAGAGGGTAAGGGGCGGGGAAAAACATAGAGAACATAGCGGGGAAAGCTTAGACGTTGAAATTATCACGAATGATTATGGTTAAATATTATGTCCTTATTTGTAATGTCGTCTGTACTATTCTTTTTAAGTAATTGAATGACAGTAAGCATGCATTCCCGGGCTTGGCACTGAATATGTAACTGATTATGAAAATCAATAATAATCTTGTTTTGACTGGTAAACCAATTTGGGGTCGATCAAGGGAGACCGTCTGGTTCAGATTCTTTGCATAAAAGAAGACCCTGAAACTTAACCACTGCATCCAATATGATATAAACGCCTTGATGGTCATAACCCTTGGAAGCGGAAGTACTGTTGGGTATTTTGTACACCATACGCAGCACCCTCTTGGTAATTAGCTTGGTATGCTAAAATGTAGAGATTTGATACAAATCTCTGTTATTTTTCAAACAAAAGAAAAAACATTGTTTATTATCTAATTGTTATTATTTTTATTGTAATTCTTTTTCTGACCTAAGAGAACTTCATTTAGTTGAAATAATTTTTTGTGTCATTTTCCCCCTTAACCAAACCCCCTTTCATTTTGGAGTATAAACTTTTTTTCTCGGTTTTTTAACAAACCAGCACCTCACTTTTCACTAACTTTTCAAAAGTAAGTGATGCTCACTCAAGCGGAAATATTTTTCGACAGTTATATCGTCATTTGCTTAAATGGATCTGTACCAATGTTAAAATGTGGAAAAATATTCAGGATTTTACATGCGGGGGCTTTTTGACAATTCATTGCATGGGGGTTTAAGACTGGCCATATTTTACCTAGAGCTGTCATGTTAACCTCTCCCATTAAAACCCCTGCCATTTTACCTCTGCCATTATTACCTCTGCCATTATTACCTCTGCCATTTTTACCTCTGCCATTTTTACCTCTGCCATTATTACCTCTGCCATTTTTACCTCTGCCATTTTTACCTCTGCCATTATTACCTCTGCCATTTTTACCTGGCACCGTATCTTCACAGTGCAGCCAACCGTACCCTTACATTCGTGTAGTCTTCAAAACAAGACCTTGTAATTTTACAAAATGCGCGGTATTCCGCAACAAACGCTATGGGGGAAACAAAATTATCATTGCAGAGTAAAATTTATGTCATTTCAATTCTTGTCAATATTGTCGTAATGCATTTGAATATTTGATTTGCAAAACATGTTTTAGAAAAATCGTAACCGGTTTGAAAAAGGCAACGGTCTTCGTCGACTGCCAGGAAGTCCAACGGGATCTCTTTTTGATATAAAATCGTAGCTGAACAGTGAAAGAAAGATAAACATTACAGGTAAAATTCACTCTGTGGACATTTCATAATGGGGGTGAAATATTAATTATATCTGCTTCGGTATTAAAAAGAATAATCTTCGACCAAAGTAGCCACCTGTCTGATAGCGACTTCATTTTATTGTTCATGCCACCAAGTCATGAACAATAGATGCACAGACTCTCTTTCATGAGGAATGTCTAATCCGCGCTCCCTCCTGACCTATTATCGAGGAGAGCAATTTAGCACAGGATGTTCATAGACATCGGGGCACGCGCGCGTCTTTTGATTTGACAATTGAATACTTTCAAATGTTCCGATACGAACAATAGCTTTTCTTTCCTTAAATTAAAGATTAAAATTCCTCTGTCTCTTTCCCCAACACCTTCCATTGACTTATTGCCATTAAAATACATAATTTTTATTTAAATATTTGTTTCGACTTTAAGACATTTAGCATCGACAATATGCGTCAAATTGACTAATCTAAATGATGATGATGATGATGATGATGGTAAAGATAGCATGGATAATTTTGAGAATGATAACAAGAAATCAAGGGGAAAAAAGCACACCTCTGCCACCACGACCACCAGCACAAGCACTGGCATCGTTACTTGATAAGCTCATATCACACATGTAATAGTTTAGTTTTTCATGGAATTGTGGAAAATAAAATTTGAACTTTGAATTTCTGAATTATGATGGATATCTGCAATAGGATGGAGAATAAGAAGAAGGTGAAGAAGAAGAATAATGATAATGATAATAATTATTACAATAACAATAATGATAATAATGATTATGATAATAGTAATACCAATAATGATAATAATAATAACAATAATAAATGAATAAATAAATAATGAGTGTGATGATTGCAGTGCGACGAGAGTTGGAAATGACAGCCTTCTTTACTCATATATGTATATCGGGAACAATTTTGTGAGAATGCTAAAAAACAAAAGTATAAGACCTTTCCACCGCCCCCCCCAAAAAAAAAAATCTCCCCCAAACCGTGCACATTTACAGGCAGAAAAAAATCCTTGACACAAGAATACTACCATACCGGCCTGGAAAAGACCCGATCGATAGCTCATGAATATTCATGTAACGATAGCGAATGGGCGAGTAGTGTTGGGTGAGGAACATCGTACCGCTCTGTCATTGGTCAATTCCGAGCTGAATGCCTTCGCACAATCGCCTTTGCTCTGCCCATAGAAGTACGTGTGTTGCTACACACAACCGTTATATCACACGTGTCTATAGGGGAAATCTTGATTCAGATCGCGGCAATATCCGAAATCAACTCTTCAAAATAATGATGCAAAAATACAATTTTACTCAAAAAATGTCTATGTAAACCACTATTTTATATATGATAAAATGAATTGTGAATTCCTTGCCAGTATAACAACATAAAAAACACAGAATATGGTGTTTATTTTCTGGCTGTAAAATTGGTTAAACAAAAAAAAGTTACTTGGGCATGTATAGCTGCCAATGGCACTAGAGGGCTATGGGCACGTATAGCTGCCAATGGCTCTTAAAGAGTTAATGTGAGGACGCATTCCTTAATGAGGGGCTGTGTAGCGAACCTGTTTGCTACGATGTTGGTTATCTTGCTCGAAATGGATGGTCCGGGCTGATGATATTTATATCTATAAATAGAGTGAAATTCAGGAAGCAAAATGCTGAAAATTTCATCAAAATCGGATATCAGATAACGAAGTTATTGAATTTTAAAGTTTATCAATTTTTGTGAAAACAGTTATATGCACATCGTCATTAATATTCATTAGGTGGGCTGATGATGTCATATCCCCACTTTCCTTTTTTTAAATGTTATTACATGAAATCATAAATGTTTCATTTTTTCATACTTATGTAAATGATGCGTCTCCATTATGATGAAATAAGTTGTGGCAATGAATAAGTAATGCACTTAATCAGTTGTCAATCCAGTTGTTTTAGTTCTTGGTAGAAAAATTTGGCATAAACATAATTTCATGTAATAAAATACAAAAAATCAAGTGGGGATATGACATCATCAGCCCACCTGATGAATATTTATAAATACATGCCTAGAACTGTTTCACCGGAATAATGCAAATATTTAAAATGAAATAACTCTGTTATTTGTTTTTCGATTTTGATCAAATTTTAAGCATTTTGCTTTGTGAATTTTGCTCTATCTATTGAGCTAAAAATGTCTCCAACCTGGACCATCCCTTTAAATGCAGATGGCTCTATTTTGGTTGCTTGAGAGCTGGACGGACGCAACGTATTGCGTAATGCAGATCTCGCAGTGGACTAGACTATCGCGGTGATTTAGTCATTTCGGCGCTGCTGGCAGAGGTCGTGGTCGGATGACAAACTCCCCGCTCTCCTCTTCAACAGGCTGTGGATGAATATAAGTTGTACTACTGCGGAAAAATTCAGGTAATTGGTGTTGGTGTTAATTGTGATAACATGTACAAATGCTGAACGATGATCAAGTAAGCTATGACCGCTGTCCTAAACTAAATTTAAGTTACCGTCTCTAACCTGTGTAATCATTAATTGGGCAGACCGGCCTCCCAGCTTCCAGGACCGGTTCCAAGACAGAGGGCGGCCACAATAGATTTGGTATCTAAACAATCAAGATTAGAGCCACTCGGCAAATGTGAAAAGGATTTTTGTTACCTTTTCCCTGGTGACACAAGGGAATGTCAGCATAAATGCTGTCAGAATGATTCCAACCAAAAGCATCGTTTTAAAATGAGTTTGAATTTGTTTTGCCAACATTCATTAAAAAAATTTGTGAAAGCCATCCTCGTTAAAAGTTTTGGGTATATGTTTTTGTTTCTGCCCTGGTCCTGTAAATTTATTGATTTCTTTCCATAATTTCTTACGATTACCTTCACACATTTCAGTTATGTTTTAAATTACTCTAGTTTTTTCTTTGTTAACTAGTGTTCTGAACTTATTTTGAGTTTGACGGAATTCATATAAATGATGAGGAAGTTAAAGCTTATCATACTTCTTTTTCAAAAAAAAATATAAATAAGTTTCACTACATTAGGGGAAAAAATGGATTATGACGATCTTATTCTCTCTTCTTTCTCTGAAACATGTTTGTTACAAAGTCCATTCGGACCACATTTCATTTAATGGTAAATTATTGGTTCGAGTTGGCATCATATCTATATATATATATATATATATATATATATATATATATATATATATATATATATTCTCCACAATTTTCCTTCTTGTTGGATAGTGCTTAAAATTTTCCTTCTCCGGTCAGTACTATACCAATAGTTTCAACTCGCGCTTCGCGCTCGCATTATGATTTTGAGGTGCAAGCTTGGTCAATTACAGATGCAGAAACTGACTTTGTTTTAATGTAAAAAAATGTGTAAACGTGTTTAGTTTTCAAAATAAAATATCCAACATTTTCAGTTCATGCTTTGTACTCATTCTATCAGTTGGTAAAAATTGTATTCTATTAAAGGAACGCTCCAGGCTAGAGATATTCATATTCTAATAAATAGAGTAATATTTACTGAGCAAAATGCAGAAAATTTGATCAAAATCGGATAACAAATAAAGTTATTGAATTTTAAAGATTTACATTATTCCGATAAAAAGGTTCTAGCTATGTCTTTATAAATATTCAATGAACAAACTGATGATGTCATATCCTCACTTTTTATTTTGTATTTTATTATATGAAATTAGGTTTATTCAAAAATTTTCTACCACGAACTAAAATAATTGGAGTAGCAACTAATTAAGTGCATCAGTTATTAATTATTACTGCAACTTCATTTCATTATAATGGAGACACATCATTTACACATGTATGAAACAATTATGATTGCATGTAATAACATAAGAAAAGGCAAAGTGGGGATGTGACATCATCAGCCCACCTAATGAATATTCATGACGATGTGCTTATAACTGTTTTCACAAAATACTGCTAAATTTTAAATTTCAATAAACTTCGTTATTTTTTACTCTATTTATTTATATATATATATTCTCAGCCCGGGGTATCACTTTAAATGAATCACTGCAAACAATTAATTAACATGTCCCTTTTCAGAACAGTTATTTAAAACTATCAACACGTGTATCAGCTAATTAAATTTCATGCATTGACAACATTTTTTGTCAGCCAAACAATCGTGTTTTATTATTTGATATATCAGATCATTTTACTTTTATTTCACATTTCAAAATCCCATTTACAAGGTCAACTAAAAAGACTTTAACAACGAAATTTATCAGATAAAATTTTGTGCATGCATAACTGGTCCGGTATTTTTTAAATTGAGAACCCAAATGGAGCTATGTTTTTTTTAAAGTAATTTTCAGGAGCTGAACAATAAATATTTTCCCTTCAGAATGTTGAACATGTAATCGTAAACATGTCCCCGACAACCATGGATTACAAGGGAGATTTTTAATTCAATTGATAAAGAAGATGATGATGATGGGTTCTTGTATAGCGCCGGTATCCGCCTCAGCTGGGCGCTCATGGCGCTTGCTAAAAAATAGGAAATATCTCACAAATTTCAATGTCTTCAAACAGTGCTTAGGATCATCATTCAGTTCAAGTACTGTCCAAGTAATGCTACAATTGAGTTATTCTTGCAATAATGTTGGAGTGGGGAACAGAAAAGTCTTCAGGTAAGACTCAAAAGTTGATTGGGTCTCTGCTCTCCTGATAAATTGGGGAAGGCTATTCCACAGCTTTGGTCCAGAGATGTAGAAGGCTCTGTCACCCCAAGTTGTGTGGCTGAGAGATTCTGTCAGCAATGCAAAAGAAGAAGAAGAATGAATCAAAGAAGAATGAATTATACCGCATATTTCTAAGATAAAATGCCAACCACCATGAAACTTACCGAAACAGATAGCGACAATATTATCATAAATATACTAAATATTGCAAGTAGCAATGAAACAAAGACTTTGAAAAAAATAAACCACGCTCTTAACAAAAATGCAGGTTCATATGTTGTACAGTGCGAAAGTGATGAAAAAAAAGATATAAATTTCGGAATTATTCAATGCACGCTTTACCTTTTACACAATTCATCCTGAAAGTTTGATCCAGTTTTTTATAAGAATATTCCAATCCTCCCAAAATGATTTACTGATTATTCAAATATGAATTTTTCCAACTCAATATTCCTTTCCCCTGCACTAGCCAAGGCGAAATGAATAAATATGTGATAAGCAGAATAATAGCAATTCAAGTGGTTTTGATGATATTTCGTCAAAAGTCATAAAGCGTGTATTTTTTCCATAGCCAATGCTATATGTTATACTTTCAACAAATGTTTAGAAAAAAAGACATTTTCCCTCATAAATTATAGGTCTCTAGAATTATTTCAATTAAAAAAAAGGCTAACAAACACTACCGTACCTACGGGGGGGGGGCAGTGTGCCCCCCCTGACGAGTCACAACCAATGCAAAAAACGTATACATGCCCCCCCCCCTGACGAGCTTAAAAAAACTTTTTTGCCCCCCCTTACGAGGTTGAAGAACTTTTTTGCCTTTTTTTTTTTATTGATCTCTCCAAAGCATTCGACACCATAGATTTTGATATCATGATTAAAAATTGTATTACTATGGTATTCAAGGAACAGCCTTGAAAAATGTATAAAAAAAAAGGAGGAGACATTTTCCCTGCCTGTGTTGATTCTTATTTCCCCCCCCCCCCTGCCATCTGTTAAGCGCGGAATTCCGCAATGTTCAATCATTGGCCCATTTTTTGTCTTTATTATGTTAATGATATTAATAATTATTTAACACATCATTACATAGTTTTATTTGCTGATGACAGAAACTTAATATCTAAGGTCAAGTCCACCCCAGAAAAGTGTTGATTTGAATCAATAGAGAAAAATAAAGCAAGCATAATTATGCAAATTCCATCGAAATCGGATATGAAATAAGCTATGGCATTTGAAAGTTTCGCTTATATTTTACATATTTTACAAAACAGTTACAGTTGAGGCTAATAGTTACAAACACCCATGGAATTAAGTGAAATCTGCTCGCTTGCCAAATCGTAAAATTAACCATATTTGGTATCAATTTGGTATCAAATAAAAGAGTGTATTAAGCTCTTTCACATGATTGGGATGCCGTTGGGATTAAAGTTTATTTCAGGTGGAATTTTCTTTGAAAAAAGTAATATTCGTGCCAAATGTATTCTATTGTTTATTATTGTGTTTTTAAACATCGTTTCATAGAAATATATAAATGTTAAATCTATGATTTATATTACATTAACATTCATGATATGTCACCACTGAACACAAAAGTGTAATCTGAAATGTTTGTGTTTAGAAGTAACTAGCAAATATAAATGTTTTTATTTTTGATTCCTCTAGAATATGAAGATTTTAGGGGAAAACATGACACCAAAATTTGTTTCAGCTCCTGATGACAAAGCAATGTGATGAAGGGGCATGGCATACTCATTTGTTTGATATTAAATTCTTCATGATAGCACAAATAATTTTTAAGATACAGTAAATTTTATGATGTTTGGCAAGTGTCAATTTTTCTTTGAATTTCCTGGGTGTATGTAAATTTTTGGTCTCAAATGTATATGCACAACTCAGTGATATGCAAATGAGAGAGTCGATGGTGTCCCTCACTCACTATTTCTTTTGTTTTTTATTGTTTGAATTATACAATATTTCAATTTTCACAGATTTGACAATAATGACCAATTTGACTAAACAAAAAAAAAATGTTTAAACAATCATTTCCGCATGTTCAGGGAAGAATAAAACTTTATTTAACATGACAATCAGGAGAAAAATTCAAATATTTCATATTTCATATAATGAGCTACAAAAGAATAGTGTGTGAGTGTTGTCATCAGTCCCCTCATTTGCATACCGATCAGGATGTGCATATAACTGTTTTGTGAAATTAAGCGAAGTTTAAAACGTCAAAACTTTCTTATTTTACATTTTACATCCGATTTTGATGAAACTTTCAGCATTATGCTAGTTTGATTTTCTCATTTTACTCAATTTAACGTTTTGTTGACGTGAACTTGTCCTTTAGTAACAAAGACTCTGAAAACTGATAGAAGATATTAACAGCAATTTTAGTAATTTAATAGAATGGTTGCAAGAAAAAAAAAACTCTCAAGTAATATAAACCCCATAAATTCGGGCCTCAATCAAGAATAAATAAACAGTAATTATATACATCTTAACTCGAATCCTGTTGAGACAGTCAATTGTACTAATTTCTTGGTGTGATTATTGATCAGAACCGAAGTTAGAAAAGGCACAATATAGTTTTGTCTAGATATTGTGGCACTCTTTATAAATTGTCTCATGCAAACACTCCATGCCTACTTTGCTTTTGTTATACTTATTATGGATACATTATGGGAAATAGAATTTTCCACAGCTTTGAACCATACACTGATCCTCCTTGGAAGAACGTCATCCGCAATCACGCATGCAGACTTCCATGTTTACATACCCCCTTTATTTAACTAGCGTTAGGGTCAAGTCCAGCCCATGAAAATGTTGATTTGAATAAATAGAGAAAAATCCAACTAGCATAACTCTGAAAATTTCATCAAAATCGGATGTAAAATAAAAAAAATTCACAAAAAAGAGATATGCACAACTCATTGACATACAAAATTTCAGTTGATGATGTCAATCACTCATTTTTGTTTTTTTTATTGTTTGAATTATACAATATTTCATTTTTTAATTTGACAATGGGACCAGCTTGACTGAACCATGCAGTATTAAGAATGCCGATTCCACATGTTCAGGGGGGAATTAATCGTAGTTTCACTCGACAATGAGGAGAAAAGTAGAATATTTCATATGATAAAAAACAAAAGAAATACTGGGTGGATGATGTGCATATACTGTTTTGTGAAATTAAGTGAAACTTTAAAAGGTCGTAACTTTCTTATTTTACATCTGATTTTGATGACATTTCCAGTGTTCTGCTTGTTGGATTTTTTTTTTATTCAAATCATTTTTTTTTTTTTGGGGGGGGGGAACTGTCCTTTAATATTTGAGGATTTCCTGACATTGATAAATACCAAACGACGTTATTCATGAACCATTACCACGAATAAATTCTACCACATATTTTTGACATGTTTTCTACAGCCGTTCATTCTCACTACATTGATCTATGCACCCCATTCCTGAAATCAAACAGACTCTGTTCAAACTCGATTATACTGAATTACTGTACATTGTATCAGGAGTATCCATTTATCAGGGATATATCCCTGCATTATTTAGTTCTCTTTTTGTTGGGTTTGTCATGCCTTAAGGAATCTCTCCTTTTATTATATGCTTGTATATTTTATCCAGTCTCCCTTGCTCATATTTTCTTCTTTTCTTTCCCATTCCTTTCCTTTTATCCCTTCTGACTCTTCTCTTTACTTGACCCCCTTTTCAGGCCTATTGCTCAAACCTTGCGTTCTTCTCATTTATCTATAGCTATCCTCTCTACTTGAGGCTACCTTGCCTACATGCCTTTAAATAGTATTTTTTTAGGTGTGCCTCACAAGCTTTTCATTATTTTTAGAACACATTTTTTGTATTTTTCCACTGTAATGATAAGTTTACATGTACCTTGTTTTATCTTAATGCATTATATGGAACGTGTATGTGATGAGCTGCTCTACATTATGTTATCTTTGAACTGTATTGTATAATTGTATTTTAACTGTTAGTAGTAGGTACTCAATCCCACGGACGCTAGATTGTGCTGCCGTGCACAACTGTGAACCAATTAGTCAATGCGTGGGTTTTCCCCACGTTATTCTTTTACGTTTTCAGTGTATTGTTTTTGGGGGCGTATTCACATTTTCTCTCAGCCGAGTTGATTTTCTAACAATGTGACATATTTCCACGGATATTCTGCGGGATTAGTCACACGCGTAAAACATTCCCCATAGACTTGTGTGTAAAAATGGCACTTTTGAAAAATTCTTTAAAAATAAACGTGAAATTAGAGGGTCAAATGTTTACTACCGTTGGATAGGAGATATATCTGACATTCTACAGTGCGTATCAAAAAAAGTATACACTTTGAAAAAGCCCTGGGAATTAAAAAATATACAACATGTGGGTATTTTTTTCACATATAATCTTGGAGTTGGGTCTCATCTATCCAATGAAAGTAAAAGTTTTGTAAGATTGTTACCCTTGAGTGAGCACTGTCCATTTTTGTAAAGCTCGCAGAAATCTGTTTGCGCAGAAATGCTCGTTTTCACGCTCTGTCAAGGGGAAAGGGCGAAATCAAACCCTGCGAATCATATCTCATACATTTCCCTTACACTTTTAGTCAATTGAAATAAAACGGATACAATCAAGCATTTTGTAACAACTTTTGCCACTCAAATTGAAATTTCAACACTTAGTAAGCACAACATTTACCCTTTTTGTGCCAGCTGGATCTGAGGACATAACTGAATCTAAACAAAATTTTATTTCAGACATCTCCAGCATTTTTTCATAACGTTTTCATCATTTAAAGTGAGTTTAAATTTCATTTTTCATTTAATACTTGTTTCTCCACACTTTTCCCAAGCTTGACAATGATTAACAAAATGAAAATCAAGCCTAAGTCATTTCATGTAAATCACAGCTCAGTGTAAAGCAAATATCGTCACGATGGCCTCGGTGTGTGGGGGAGTGGGGTGGGGCGCAATGCACTCTTCGAAATGTTTTGGGCAAGGAAACAAGTTAAAAATGTAAAAGATATCTTTAAATCAAAGTTACTAGCTAAATTCCTCGTGTTCTTCATGATTAGACCTTATAAGGTCTACTTTTATTCGCATAACTATTTCAAAGCTCTGCGCAAATCATTTTTCACTAACTTTTCAAAAGTAATTGGTGCTCACTCAAGCGGAAATATTTTTCGACAGTTATATCGCCATTTGCTTAAGTTGATCTGTACCAATGTTAAAATGTGGAAAAATTTTCAGGATATTACAAATGTATAATTTTATAGGATTTTTTCTAAGTGTAAACTTTTTTTGATACGCACTGTATATCTGACCAGAGAAGGGTATCATAGCCAGCTCATTTTAAAAATAGATCGCCATTTATGAAGATAGCTGTGATGGGATCGCAACTGTCAACTCAAACAGTAAAATAGCCCTAATTCTTCCGCCAGTCAAAAATAGTTCCAAAGCCATTGATATGTCTTTCCAATGTGGGCAAAGGAAGTTCAGTAGTTACCATTTCTAGAATCAGTGTTAGATTTTCAATTATATTCATACACTTTTGTCAATCAGCAATATCAAATTGAAAAAAAAAAAAAATCGAATTGGTTGGGTCGAACGAATATCTGTAGCCTTCTTGTTGTAATAAGGCTCATGAAACCGGTAACAAAGCAGCATAAACGTAGTCTCGTGCCCTTTGTTAGCCACTGGCCCACAGCAGTGTACAGCGCATCTACATGCATTTCCAGCTCATTTTTTATTGAGTATTTAAGCGTTGCTTTTAACTATATAGGGAATTTCTTGGTAAGTTTTGAGGGATGTCTTTGAAAATAATGTTTATATATCTAATGTTTTACGGTATTATTGTAGAATTGATGTTTATTATTTTGTGGGAGTGCCTAATTGTAGGTCAAGAGTCTATTGAACCACTAAATGATGAACAATATGATGTAACCTTTTCTGTTAGAACTCCCTGTGTGGTAAAATAAGGGTGGCAATGGTTGGCTTATTTTCTCACGTTTTTGAGGACAAATGCTTGTTTTTTTTAACACTGTCAGTTACAACTATTCATGATGATAACCTTGCTCTTAAGTAAATTGAATTCTTTTCATTATTTTTTTTTCTAAATTATAAATAGAGTCTAGAGATTGTTGAACGACAATTTTCTTGCATTTACTAGGTTAGTAAGGGAAATAAATCACAACTGTATGGGAATAAATATTTATTTTTTACTGTTTTTAATGTGTGTTGTGTACTGCAAAGATCTTCATGTATATTCACCATAGGCACGGACGGTGATTGCAGTCATGCAGTGATCAAGTGTAATGGAAAATCACTTAAAATTGAATTAAGAAGACGATTTCAAATATTGATATATTTACATTAATAGCAACCTTACAACCCCCCCCCCCCAAACACTAAGAGGTGATTAGACCCCCCATTTTCTTTTTTTCAAAATAGTGAATTTGAACGATTTATCCCTACCCATTTTCCCTGAGTTCGCTCCTGCAATGCCTACCGAGACGGGTGTTCTCTGAGTGTGACGTCACCGGGGGTATTCGGCCCCGGTGTAGTAAACAAGGCAGTGCCGCTTTGTGTACTATGCACGTACGCCTTCATATTTACTTTTGTGTCAAAACTTCATTTTATCGCTATTGATTTTATGTGAACGATATTGAAAGGAAGAAATAATTATTCAATTTTTCAATTCAATTCAATTCTTTTTATTTCATTTCCATTCAAAACATAATACAAAGTAATATAAAGTAATACAAATCAAGTACAATTTTACAGAAGGGCATTCTTACTTCGTAAAAAAAAAACACAGAAAAAAACAGTATAATATAGAGTAAAAATGGAAATAAAGGGGATCCACTAAAAAGCAAAGCTTGTAAAGTGTGGATCCCCCTTGGAAATTAAGAAAGTATAGTAGACTTATTCTGATATGCGTACATATATGTATTACAGGAAAGAAAGAGAGAACAAAAGGAATCATACGGATGCAAATATAATTACTGAACTAATGCAAAGCTTTTCACACAAAGAGGTCTTCGTAGTAAAGGATGTGTTGCGCAAGACAGAAGAAAGGAAAGAAAAAAAAAACAGAAAGAGAGAGAGGGGATGACAAGACATAGAAGACAAGACAAAACAAAAGTATTCAAAGTCATATAGTCAATAACATGTCCCTACATTGTTAAAACTGTTCTTCTTCGTAGCGATTTTAGACGACTTTAATGTCTTGTTTTCTTTCGGGACTGTGTCCGTGGCGAAACAAGTCATAATGGAATAAATTGCAGTTGAAGTTGTATCTGCGAGCCGGAGAACTTGCAAAGAGGAAATGATTAAAAGTATATTTATGGCCGTACTATTATTCAAAATATGTAAATCCCTCAGAATGATACCATACCCAGGTAACAATACAGCGTTGGACCAACGTTGGATCAACGTTGGGAAATTTTTTCCCAACGTTGCCTCAACGTTGGCAGGCCAACGTTGCATCATCGATAGAAGTGCACGCGCATACATCGTCAGACCAACAACATTTTCAACGTCAGTTCAACGTTGTCCAGCAACAATGTTTCAACGTTGTCTGGCAACGTTGATCCAATGTTGGCTAAATAGTCAAATACAACATTGCTACAACGTTGGTAAGCAACGTTGCATCATCGATAGAAGTGCATGTCCATACATCGTCAGACCAACAACATTTCCAACGTCAGTTCAACGTTGTCCACCATCAATGCTCCAACGTTGGTATAATGTCGGCTGAGTCATCAATAACAGCGTTGCTGCAACGTTGATGGGCAACGTTGAAGCAGCGATGGACGTGCACTTGCATACATCGTCAGTCCAACTATGTTTACAACGTTGGTTCAACGCTGTCCAGCAACAATGCTTCAACGTTGTCTGGTAACATTGCTCCAACATTGTTACAACGTTGTCACAACGTTGCTCCAACGTTATTCCAACGTATGGCAGTAATTAACAAAACATTAATTGGTTTCAAGGTGAAGTCCACCATTACAACTCTACATTCTAATCTTTATCATCATGTCTTATCCTATCTTAAAATCCTACATCCTAATCCTATATCCTATTCCTATCATCCTACACCTATCCACTGTATCCCGTCATTGACTCCTATATATAGAGCAACTTTGCTATACTTGGCAGAATACAGTTAATATAATTTTCCACACTTAACCTTGAATATTTCACTTAGAATAATATGTTTTGATTATAAATGATATGGTAATGGAGCCACATACTTTTCTGAAACTTTTCATGGTGGAAATATTGAATTAACATAAATACTCTAATTATTATAGCAATATTTCCAAAAAATTTGGTCATTTACTGATGTAATGAATATTCATGAGTGCATAATCATTGTCCAGATGAGGCAGGTATGGCAGCGTTGGTCCAATGTTGGTCCAACGTTGGGTGACGTTGATCCAACGTTGGTATAATGTTGGTCCAATGTTGATGGAAAGTTGATTCAACTTTAGTCCAATGTTAGTCCAACGTTGGCGTAAACGTTGATTCAATGTTCATCTAATATCGGTTAAATGTTGTTATAACGTTGATTCTTTGTTGGTCTAATTTCAAACAAATCCAACGATGCGCCATCTCCATCAAACAGTTTTCAGCACTGTGCCATCATCATCTGTCACCTGTTCATGATTCTATCAAAAAACATTACAACTATTATTAGAGCTATTCATTTCTTTTCATTCTTTCTGTTACAAGTCTCTTCACATAATTAAGAGGAATCAAGATAATTACGTGTGATATTTATTGAGGCCTTTGTAGCATTCAAACTTTTTTGACATCCTCTTTTTCTCAAACAAGACTAATACCAAAAAACATATGCATATGTAATAAGAATTAAGATGTATTACATTTTCTTGCGAGTTGCAATCTCTGTTTCTGTCTACAATTGTTTAATGACTCGGTATGCAATGCCAATTGCAACGTCAGTAATCATCACAAAAACTCACATGTGTAATTGCAGTCTCTCAGTATTTACAAAATCTAAAAAGGAGGTCGCGTAACTTGGCCTCACTCAGAGTAACGTAGCTACTGCCTACTGTAACTAAAGAGTGCCTCTTTTTGATTAAGATAGAAGTCAACTGATATCTCAATATGCATGGCCATGGCCTAGTCTCGCTCGTGCCATAACTATTAAATGATATTTCAGCGTCAAGTGTAGCATGCCTCACATAGCAACTACAGGTTTGACTGCAGTTGGAAAACACTCGGTCCAGGCTAGGTCAGGCAGGACCGACCAGGTCAATTCAAGGCAGCGTATAATAAATAAGGCAGGAATGCCAGGTAGCAAGTCATTGGGTGATTTCAGGTATGGTGTACGGTGTTGAGAGCGTGAAAGGGCTGCTGAACTGAGCTCCAACACCAAGCGTAATATTATTTTTCATTGAAATGTATTAAAACTCTAATGATTTGCTCTCATCTTAAATGTAAAAGATTATTTTACGGAGATGGTTCGTCGTGTTCGCCCCCTGTTCGTGAGGTACAGTTCATCAACACCAACACTGAACTTTAAATCACGATTCTCCCAATCCCTGGGGGTCGGTGTTGCTGAATGGGGAAATTGCTTGTAGATCATCGACACCATGCAGCCACAGTGCAGTGTTGGGTTCAGCAGATGACAATCAACACCAGCCTTCAACACAAACTGCCGGAAATACACCATATTTTCCGAGGTCAATCTCAACACCAGCCTGATTCAAGTACGGTGTTGTCACAACACCAACACTAACCCAGGGAGCTCCGGCCCTCTCAGCAGGCCGGAGCCCAGGGACTTACCATGTAATTCACCATACCCACGGTAGTAGCGTGAAGTATGGTCTAAATAATTATCCGAATAAATAGTTAAAACAGAAATTAAGCACTTACCACGATTATATGGATGAAGGTCTAACGAGTGGCAGCTTCCTGACATCGAGGCACAGACTGGAACCTCAAAAAACTAAAAGTTCTGTCGCGGTAGCTCTCCTTCTTTCAGAATTCATAGCAAAATGGCCGTTCGAGACCGGTACCGAGGGTGTAGGGCGCATGCGCGAATTTGACAAAGTCTATATGCGCTGGTGCTATTAGCCTCGGTCTCAATCGGCCATTTTGTTTTGAATTCTGAAAGAGGAGAGCTACCGCGACAGAACTTTTCGTTTTTTGAGGTTCCAGTCTGTGCCTCCATGTCAGGAAGCTGCCACTCGTTAGACCTTCATCCATATAATCGTGGTAAGTGCTTAATTTCTGTTTTAACTATTTATTCGGATAATTATTTAGACCATACTTCACGCTACTACCGTGGGTATGGTGAATTACACGGTAAGCTCCTGGGCTCCGGCCCGCTGTGCGGGCCGGAGCTCCCTGGGCCTGGCCTGGGTTACACCAACACCAGATTTCAACACTGTACTTGAAAATCATCCAATGACTGTTGCCATGCCCTTGGTATCGCATACTCGTTCCCACTCACACGTATTGCGAGGTTAGTATTAGTCACTCACACAAGCTAATTACGAGGTTAGTTAGTATGTTATACTGTGCAGTGACTGGTGTTAAGTACTACTTTACTACTACTTACATCAATATACTAGCGTCGGACTGTACGCGCACAGAAGCTGACTCCGGGATCTTTCGGAGGGGATCAATGGTTGCAGTTACCAATTATCTGCAAGTGCAAAGAAAAGTCCACTATAGATTGTAGGTCCTAAATATGCAGCTTATAAGTACTGTTCCAGATCACTAGATATTCTGGAATTTAATTGTCTATATCCACTATCCAGTCCAAATTCTGCCACATTCTTCAAGTTCAAAATTGAAGGAAGCAGACTACACACACATGACAGAAGGAGTCCGACGTCGCGACTAATTCTGCGCATCAGAATAGTATGGTATTTTTAAAT
Organism: Lytechinus pictus; assembly: GCF_037042905.1. Lineage (NCBI taxonomy): Eukaryota > Metazoa > Echinodermata > Echinoidea > Temnopleuroida > Toxopneustidae > Lytechinus > Lytechinus pictus. The sequence goes on along the minus strand of NC_087250.1, from coordinate 14,278,940 downwards.
AGGCACATTTGATGCTTGTATTTCCTTCTTCAATTTCTTCTAGTTATGTGGCGGTAGGCCTATGACATATCTCGTACGTACTGTGAAAGGCCTAGCCAGCTGCAAAGGACGAGGGCGTTTCTGGAAATTCTGGTCTTGAACTACATTTTTTTTCTTGTTTTTCTCCTTTATTTTTACATTAATCGACGCATTTGCATCCCCTGGTGCATGCAGCCTCTCTATTCCACCCCATCTTTATTTTTGTTTTCCCCTTAGACTTAGTTTTAGTTCCTCTTTCCCTTCCCATTATTTTCCTTCTCTCTCGATTTCTTTTCCCCTTATTGCTGGGGGATACCAAGGGTGACATGGATAGACAAGCAAACTTACTTGATCGACCCCCCCCCCTTGGCCCAATTGGAAATTATGCGAGTAGTCGTCTGTATATCATTATCAATTCTCCAATGAACCAGTTTCTAACGTTCTCAACACTGTGTATATTATGCCGAGATATTATGTTGACTGTCAAACAAATATCCAACAAACTATAGTTTCCAACATTGTGTCAATGTTAACTGTCAGCAACTCTCCAATAAACTATTCCAATTACGCTGCTGTCCACGTTGTGCCATTGTCCGTTGTTCAACAACTCTCCATCAAACTAGTTTCCAACTTTGTCAACGTTGTGCCATTGTCGACTGTCCAACAAATCTCCAAGAAAATAGTTTCCAACGTTGTTCCTTTGTCGGTTGTTCAGCAACTCTCCATCGAACTAGTTTCCGACGCAGTCAACGCTGTGCCTTTGTTGGCTGTTCAACACCTATCCAATCAAACACGCGTTTCCAACGTTGTGACGTTGTTGGCCGTGTCCAACAAATCTCCAACATACTAGTTTCCAATGTTGTGCCATTGTCAACAACTTTCCAACGTTGCCAACATTGTGTCATCGTCGACTATCGTACTGATCTCCAATCTACCAGTTTCCAACGTTGTGCCAGTGTCAGTTGTTCAACAACCTCCCATCTAACTAGTTTCCAGCTTTATCAACGTTGTGTCATTGTATACTATCTAACTAATCTCCAATCTACCAGTTTCCAATGTTGTGCCATCGTCGACTATCTTACAAATCTCCATCGAACTAGTTTCTAGCTTTGACAACGTTGTGCCATAGTTGGTTGTTCAATGACTTTCCATCGAACTAGTTTCCAACGTTGCCAACCTTGTGTCATCGTCGACTATTCAACTAATCTCCAACCTACTAGTTTCCATCGTTGTGCCATTGTCGACTGTCCAACAACTCTCCAACTAACAAGTTTCCAACATTGCCTACGTCGTGTCATTGTTGATTGTTCAACAACTTTCCAACGAACTAGTTTCCAACGTTGCCAACGTTGTGCCTTTGCTGGCTGTCAACAACTATCCAATCAAACGTGTCTCCAACGTTGTGACATTGTCGACTGTCCAACAACTCTCCAACTTACTAGTCTCCAACGTTGTGCCATTGTCGACCGTCCAACTAATCTCCAACAAACTAGTTTCCAACTTTGTCAACGTTGTGCCATTGTCGGTTGTTCAACAACTTTCCAGCGAACTAGTTTCCAACGTTGCCAACGTTGTGCCTTTGCTGGCTGTTCAACAACTATCCAATCAAACGTGTTTCCAACGTTGTGACATTGTCGACCGTCCAACAAATCTCCAACAAACTAGTTTCCAACTTTGTCAACGTTGTGCCATTGTCGGTTGTTCAACAACTTTCCAGCGAACTAGTTTCCAACGATGCCAACGTTGTGCCTTTGCTGGCTGTTCAACAACTATCCAATCAAACGTGTTTCCAACGTTGTGACATTGTCGACTGTCCAACAACTCTCCAACTAACAAGTTTCCAACGTTGCCAACGTCGTGTCATTGTTGATTGTCCAACATCTTTCCATCAAACTAGTTTCCAACGTCGCACAGTGGGCCAGGAGAGAGCAAAAGTGCGCCAAAACTGGTTTTTGGTCATGAAACAAATTTTGTTTTTTTCCTGTTCTAAGCAAAGATAAGAACCTGTAGAATGCCTCCGTACAATATTTCTCCATTAAATTGAATATTAGTTGCCCATTTTTATTCAATGTTACCGGAAAATGACTATTTACGGCTACCGCATGTGTAAATGACACGTTTTAGATATTTCACTGTTTTGACAAAACAGTTTGCATAATTTATTTCTAATTCACGGTGCTCTTTGATGAATAATTGTTTTAAGTGATCAAAGATTTTCAAGATAAAATGAAAATCCCTTCAGAGGCAATTTTGGACGAAACCATTTGACAATGGGGGTGTTTTAGCATTTTTTTTTCATGAGCATTTCTTTTACAAATTGCTGCCGATTGCTGCGCTGTAAATACCATGGCGGTCTTTGTTATAGTTCATGCTTTACACTGATACCAAATTTAGCTGCATATACGTGCATTTTCTGGAGATATAACCAATTTTTCAACCACATGTTTGCTGTATTTATCACAAAAATCGGTCCAAGTTACTGTCCCATTATATGCGCGTGCATGCCGAACGTTGCGGGTGACATTAAACATCAAACTCCCCGTCGTGTTCTGGGAGAGAGAGAGAGAGAGAGGGGGGGGGGGTGTCTAGCTGGCTCAAGTGTGTGGCTCTTGTGACTGGTGTCTACCTTTAAAATATTTTCGTTAAACATACGTAAAGGCAAGCTTTCATTTCCAATTCTACTAACTATATAATAATACATGTAACGCAACTTAATTTTGATGCCAAACTGTTCCATCCTGGGCGTTGTGGCGTGCGCCTGTAATCCAAGCTATGCGGGGAAGTTACAAATTGATGTAGAGGTTCGAGGTTTGAGCCCTGGTCACGTCTTTCGGATGGTGACGTTAAAGGTCGGTCCCAGACGTAAATAATCATATCTGATTGATACACGTCTGACAAAACTCAAATATACCATCCCGTGTTCCATATTTGATATGCTGTCATACTGAGAAGATTAATTCTTAAGGTAAGATTCCCGGGTAAGATTATATATTTGGTTTGTTGTTCATAAACCAAGTAGAGGCTACTGTATATCGCTATAACACACATGACTAGGGATGTGATAGGTCTCTCGCAGTTTTCTGACAAAATATGAAAATGTGTATAGGACACAGATGGGATATACGTGGCCTCTGTTACATGTATAAATTGCATTATCATTATTAGTATTTATCCCCCAAAAGGGTTTGTAACTTCACATACACGTATGAATTCGTTTATCTCTTGGCTCATTCTAAATTTGCTATAATTGTTGGTATCGATCAAGAAGGAAGTGTATATTATTATTTCAATGATTGTTTGGTTTATGACTCTCATTGACTTTATATGTATTCCACATGCTAATGGTAACAGGTGACATTGTGATTAGGAGCAAGTTTTTAAGAGTACAACAATCACAGCCTCTTCCCCCTGATGTTCAAAGTATGCTAAAAAGATCTTCTCACCAAAGACACAATAGTTGTTGAGATAGTAGATAGAGACTCTGATTCGGAATAACTTTGTATACGCCGTTCTTGGTAGGCCTTGTAGGGCCTTGTACTGATTAACCTGCAGAGGACCCGGCCTCTAATCACTGGAATCATTATTTTATAGATTTTACTGTCCACTTCTGGTATCAATCCATTTTAATTCATGTAGGTATGGTTAATCATTGTACACAGGGAATAAAAATACTCCTTTTCATTTTTTTTAAACAATTTTACTTTGAATTTTACAATTCCGGATTCATGGTAGGACGCCCTCTTTAAGCGATACTCAGGTCACCAATTGAATTATTTGTACCCCGAGCACAGACTTTTCTGGTTTGGTTGACTGTTTGTGTGTTTGCTGTTTGCTGATATGCTTAATTATTGCTGAAATTTATCTAAAACTAGTTTCTGAAAATTTGAAACTTATTGTAGAATTAGAAACATGTAATTTCTGCTCAAATGTTAACAGCCAATCAGAAAACAGTATTTTAACGACGTCATCAATATTTGAAAATACTTTTATTGAATTCTACGGGTGAAATTACCCCTATCTACCAAATTTAATCATACAAATGTGTGAATAATGGGTTTTGGCGCACTTTGGGTTCATTCTGGCCCACTGTGCGTCGATTCAACGTTAATCCATCAAGTTTTTCCAACGTCCAACGACTTTCAAGTTTCCAACGTGGAGCCAACGTTGGCTTGTTACCTGGGTAGACCCTAAAGGAATAATTTCAAGGCGAATAATATAAAATTTGATCGAGATCTTTTCACCAGTCGATAACGTAGCAGACGTGTTATTATGACATATTTATCCGCGTGTGACGCGGCTCTTGCAAAAACAACACAGTTGGTTGCGGAATTGCTTTGTGCCGACCGGCCGCCCGCTCCGGCGCAGCTAGCTGTCGAGCTACCGTACCATACCGCATACCTTTCTTGCTGTCTTCAACTCACTTGCGAATTGCGTTTGTATGTGTGACGGTGACCCCTAGCGTAATTAAATTTAGAAAACAACTCGGAAGGCCGAGAAGAATAGTACGTTTGATTCAAGATTGTTCTGTGGAATGAGCTATGAGTGGAAATGATCCAGAGGATGTAAAAATGGAGTCAAAGACAAAATAAAAAAAGAAAGAGACGCCAGGGGATCGCTGCATGGTAATGAACTGCGGGCGCGGGTCGACCATAGAGATGTATACTAATTACGTTATTAGTATACATCTCTATGGGGTCGACATACCAGACCACTACAGTACACTCAATGCCTGGGTGTTGTGTGTGTATTGTATAGGCGTGCAGCGCGCGCAGAGCTGAGCTAGCCGCCGGAATTACTTTCCAGCTACTCACTTGATGGAACATCGTAATAAAATAAATGAGAAATAGTGAAAATATCATTCAATAACTCACTGTTTGCAATCTTACATCATGATTTAAGAGTTCATGATAGTTATTCAAAATGTTTTTTTATACAGGTAAAGTAAAGATTTGTACATATGAGTCATATTTGTTTGATTTGAGTTGCTTTGAAAAAAAAAATTGTAAAATCATCTTTCTCTCTCTGCATAGCATTTCTGTATCACATTCGGGTACCTCTTATACTAAATTCCCCCGGTGACGTCACACTCCGAGTGATTTTTCTGTACACTCGTCTCTCTCTATTAGAAACACCCCAGTCGCAAGATATTTAGCAAATCGTTTAAATTAATGCTACTGGAAGATTATAATTAATTTGGTATGGTAAATACTGCCTGAAAACAAATAACTCTTTATAAAGATTTTGTGAATAATTAAAGGAGAATGAAACTCTTGGAGCAAGTTAGCTTTTGTGAAAGCAGAAAAATCAAAGAATAAGATCAACAAAACTTTGAGTAAAATAGGACTAGCAATAAAAGAGTTATGAGCATTTGAATGTCGAGATCACTAATGCTATGGAGATCCTCCCATTGGCAATGCGACCAAGATCTGTGATGTCACACACGTACAACTCTCCCATTCGGACACTGAAAATATACCCAAAAACATCTCTTTTTGCTCATTCTAATCATATGACAAACGATTCATCAATGATATAATGTTGTGAAACCTCTGTACTTGTCATCTCATAAAGAAAACACCTAACCTTGTGATAGACTCTATAAAAGTGAGAATATAAGTGAAATAAGTACTAAAGTAATGAAGGAGTTGTACGTGTGTGATATCACAGATCTTGGTCGCATTGCCGATGGGAGGATCTACATGGCACTAGTGATCTCAATATTCAAATGCTCATAACTTTCTTATTATTCATTCAATCTTCCTCAAACTTTCAACAATATGTTTCTTTGATTTTTCTCTTTGATATGGATTCAGCTAGTTTCAAGGGTTTCATTCTCCTTTAAGGTTTTTTTTTTCTTGTAGTTTAAATATGTTCACTTAAAATGATCGAAATTTTCTGCAACAGTAATAAGTAGAATTAGTACTGAATTTGATGTACAATATTGAGATTTAGTTAAAATTATTGTTTAAACTATGATAATGACATTATTTGGGGCTAACCTCGATTAGCATCTTCCTATTATGTTAGCTCCAATTACCAAATGTTTTGTTTATATGTGATGTACTATTCCTAGTGGATTAGTCTCCGGACTTTGAAACAGAGGGTCGTGGGTTCGAATCCCAGCCATGGCGTAATTTCCTTCAGCAAGAAACTGATCCACAATGTGCTGCACTCAACCCAGGTGAGGTAAATGGGTACCGGTAGGAAGTAATTCCTTAAGAATTAGCTGTGTGCGCTCTGAACGCCTAGCTTAGCCGGGTAATATAGGAGCGCCTTGAGCACCTAACAAGATGAATATGTGCGCAATATAAATACCCTATATCATTATTATTATTATTATTATTATTATTATTATTATTCCTTATAATTGTACCTGACAGTGATATTGGGTAAAAAATAAATTAAAAATTCAATTCAAAACTTTGAACTGTCATAACTTTGTTATTCATCATCCGATTTTTGATCAAATTTTTAGTGCGTTGTTGATCTTATTTTACTCTATTTATTCGAACTGAACACGGTTTCAATCTGGAAAACTCCTTTTACACTTACTTAACTGAGGGGGGGGGGTAATATAGGGGTGCTCACCTTGGGGAGGGGGAACTTATGTTTGGAAAGTCAGCTGTTGAAAGCAGAAGAAGGGGTACAAATTTTGCTTTGCTTGCCAGTGTCTGAACTCCTATGCCTCAGCGAGAGGGTGCACGTTAATCCAGTGCGCCCCCCAGTCTACGCTCGAGGAAGATATAAGATGTTTACAGCTCAGATTTACCTACCAATGACATGCTGTTCGTCATTACAATCCATTTGATTTCGATATTTCATGAATTACAACTTACATACATAGTCAGCCTCCACTATTTTCATTCCTGCAAAATGAAAAGATCATGCTGGCCCATTTTTCTTAACCTAACAAAAGATAGGCTATTCAGACAATGAAGGTCTTGAAAATAATTCAAAGAAGCGCCTTGTTTTCAATGTAGACACAACTGTTTTCTTTTCTCCAATTTCTTAAAGTACGTCAATCGTATACCCGGGAAATATAAATCATATATTAAAAAAAAAAACAATTGGTCTACTTGTGGAAACGAATTCCTCTGTTTTATCACAAAATATTGAAATTATTTCAATTTATTAAATTTCAATATTGTTTATTTCAAAAGTCACCCTGTCCTTTTCTGGTCATAATTTCTTTGATCCAATGACAGTCACCGTCACTTGGTTATGCGCATCTTAATGAGAATATACAGGTGTTTGTAACAATAGCAACTACCTTGACTACCAAGGGTATCTGATCATTCAAAGACGGAACAGTTTCCCGGTCTTGATTTTTGTTGGCTGTTTCATGGCAGAGGTAAAAATGGCAGAGGTAAAAATGGCAAAGGCAAAAATGGTAAAGGTCAAAATGGCAGAGGTCAAAATGGCAGAGGTAAAAATGGCAAAGGTAAAAATGGCAGAGATAATAATGGAAGAGGTAAAAAATGACAGAGGTATAACGGGTCAGTCTTAAACCCCCATGCCAAAAACAGCAGATTAAATAAGAAAGGTTCTGAGAATAAAATTGGAATTATAATGTTTGACTAATGGAAAGCGTAACATTTTTTAAATGATACTGTAGATCTTCTGCACCAAATTGTTAACACTTGAGCTGGTATTTCTTATTTTTCCCGGACTTATATGCACGGCCATCTCATGTCAAATCGCTCTTCTAATATTCAAATTTGAAGCACACTTTGGATCCCAAGTATTATTCTTAATTCATTACAGGGGAAATTCACACTGACATAAAGTTTATTGTAGAAGTAGCAGAAAATAATTGAAATGATATCGGTGGGGGTTTTAGGGAATCCATCAAAGATTTAAAAAGCTATTAGAATTTTACATTTTAACGGTGACGTCATTTCCGAGCAGTTTTTCCCACATGTGGTGTAATATAAATAAAAATGAAATGTCATTTAAAAAAAAAAATGAAAATGGTTTTATTGTACCTTAAGTATATCAACATACACATCATTTCACATCCGCTTCTGAAAGATTTTTTGGCAATCATGAACCACTGATTAAAAAATTGAAAAGTATTTATTTTGGTGAATAAAATACGGGGCAGCTCCAAGTATATGACGTCACAGATCAAAAACTCAAACTTCTAATAACTTTCTTAATCTTTGAGGGACTTTTCGCAAACCACCAATATATTTTTCTGCTAATTTTACAGTAAACCATTTCCCAGGGTGAATTTCCGCTTAAAAATAGGTCGATAGAATGGTACCTAAGAAACACCTATATATTTAAATCCCTGATTCGCTACACATTTCAAAATTCATACCATAGAAACTAGTTTAGGAACCTGACATCCACTTGGACTAGGTGCAATGAGGTATTGCTCGGAAAAACTGAACACTGGTTGCTATCATTATATAATTTACATTAAACTACATGCGTATAATAGCAATATCTATTCGGATCCATTATGATGTTGAAATATAAAAATTACTTTTATTACAGAGCGTTTTGTTATTTTTCTGTTATCCAAGTTATGCAAGTGGTTCAAAGAAATCCCAAACTTGTCTATTTCAGTGTGTCAATGGTAGCGCACATTGGTGTTTACATTAAAATTTGTTGGGTATGTATGGGATTAAGTGCTGTTCTACTATACGAACTGGCCAAGATAAATCCTTTCATCAATTGAAATTATTTTGGCATGAAAATATTTGAGTTTAATCATATCAACGATAGAGTATAGACCTAAAATGATGAAAAAAAATCCATATAATATCTAATCAGTTCATAATACTCATTTCGTCAAGAGGAGTCCGTTCAAGTTCAATAATTATGACTGATATTAACCGAAAAAGCTCCGTCTTCTTTGTTGATGTAGCATGTCATGATCTTTACCTCTGCCATTTATGCCTCTGCAATGTACACTTTCAGAATATTGGTCCAGAACTTACAGTATTCCAATTCCCCCAAAATGTTTTAATGATTACTTAGATATAAATTTGCCCAACGCAATATCCCCCTCCCCTACTATCTCCAGGCAAAAAATGAATATGTGAAAGGTACGAAGAATAGCAACTCAAATGGTTTTGATGATATCTTTTCAAAAGTCATAATGCGTGTAATATTTTCCATAGATGATCCGTTGTTATATTTTCAACAAACGTTTAAGGAAAGGCATTTTTCCTGATTAATTAAAGGTCTCTGAAATTATTCAAATTCTCACAAAGGGTGACAAACATAAATCAAATAACTACAGGCCAATATTTATCCTGCCATATTCGTACAAAATACTTGAAAAGGGGTATTTATAAAAGACTCGCTCTTTATTAAAAAAAAAATCATTTATAACATACGAGCCAATTTGGTTTTCGGAGAATCATTCCATCGAACATGCACTTTAATATTTCATAAACCAGGGTATCGGATTCCTTGAATAAAAAAAAAGCAAATTGCACAATAATTTTTTTAATCTCTCCTAAGCAGTCGACACCCTAGAGTTCGATATCATGGTATAAAAATTGTAATACTATCATAGTTGCCAACTCTACCTCTTTTGGCGGTAGTCGACCACTTTTTACGCATTTTGACCACCTACCGATTTTACTTGTCATTTCGGTAGAAACTACCGCTTTTTAAAATAATATTTTGATGATAATTTCTCAAATTTTATCGAGAATGGACGGTTTGGTGTTACGAAATCTACCTTATCATGCCGTCAATACTTGTAAAATGCATCATTTATACAGTGCGTCCCACAAAAACGAAACCGAGATTTATCGATGATTTATCATAACTTAATCACAAATACAATAGACAAATGACCTACCATTTTAAAGCTTAGAATCTCCTCTTTCATCTGGTATTACTTAGGTAATTCCTCATTCACGCATGAGTGAGCAAAAACAATTTGAAGAAAGGATACCAAAAACTCATTTGGCGGGCCGTATCTGGGTTTTAAAAAGAAAACCACATGACTAAAAAGTTCAATATCTGCTCTTTAATTTGATACCTCAATTACAGAAAATGGCCAAGAAATAAGAAAGTTCTGGTTATTTGAAATAAGGCTTGAATTTCAATAATTTCATAAAATGAAGAGGTTTTACAGGCTAGCGTTCAAACTCTCTCGACATTCCGTTTTGTTGACGATCAGCCATGCATTAAGTCTTTTGTTACCGTGCGATAGCTTCTGTGGGAATCCAGTGAAAACACGTTTATTTAATGAAATTATGGAAATACAAGCATTGTTTCGAGGGATCATAACTTTTTTACTTCGTGACCATTTTATGTGATTAAGGTATCAAATAAAAGAGCAGATATTGAACTTTTCAGTCATGTGATTTTCTCTTTGAAATTCAGATACCCCCCGCCAAATGAGTTTTTGGTATCCTTTCTTCAAATTGTTTTTGCTCACTCATGCGTGAATGAGGAATTATCTAAGTAATATCAGATGAAAGAGGAGATTTTAAGCTTTACATTGGTAGGTCATTTGTCTATTTTATTCATGATTATGTAATGATAAATCATTGCTAAATCTCGGTTTCGTTTTTTCTGGGACGCACTGTATACAGTAGTTGGTTATTGTTTTCTCGGTCAGTCGCTCTTAACTCTCTTGCATGGAACCACTGCATCCACTTCATTACTGTTATCGGAGCAGTGTTAAATGTGCATGCAATGTTTATTCGAAATGCAGCCACATCTAAGAAATGAGGATACCCATGTAACAGTTAAGATTTGAAATAGTGCCACAAAAGGGAGAAACAGAAAGAGAGAGAAAGGAAAATTTGTTTCTGATATTATTTGCCAATAGTAGCATGAAACTGAATGTCAATGTAACTCACATTAATATTTTATATACTGATTTTCTCTCTACGCTTCCATTAAAACAGGGGTGAATAATTAAATTATTCAGTGTAATGTAACGGAACCCTTGATTACGATCAGTGTCCAAACAATATTTTTAGATTTAGATAGGCATCATATAATTTCATCTAACAGGGGCGGATCCAGGATTTTTCAAAGGGAGGGGCAACGTTTCCCTAGGAAATTTGACAAGCCAAAGAAGGGTTTCTCTAAAAATAAAGGTGATATTGTCCTACGTAAAATTGGAAAAAACAAACAAAAGAAAAGGGTTTTCACTAACAAATTCAGGGTCGTTTTGTCTCACGTAAACTTTTATAATAAAAAGAAATATTACTTGTTTATAAACGACACATTCCTAGAAAAAATATTTGATGTTACTCTTATAAGGGTGGGGGGGGGGGGGGTGGGTGGGCACACTTGTGAATGAATGAATTTATTAGAACATCATTGGCAGCTGTCAGTATTCTTGCTCGAACCAAAAATACAAAGTAGTAGGCTTACAAAACAAATATACAATTTGAGGATCATAAGAAAATAAACACAAACTAACAGTATTACCTCAAAACTTAACCCTAAGAAGACGGGGAGGGGGGGGGATGGTCCCCCCTCGACAGTTTTTTTGACCGCGTCGCTCGCTGAATATTTACTTTTAGGTCATATGCAACTTTTGAGACCAAAATCGCGACCCCTCGATTCGCGGTTACGAAATTACGCCACATTTCGTAAGTGCATAAAGACCCGAAATTGCTCAAAAACGTGAAGTCGTGTAGTAATCGAATACAAATAGTGTTTTTTGCCGAAATTCATAAATGTATAATAATTTGTCCTTTTACTGATTGATATCAATTAATTTAATCTTGTTCATGATTAAAATAAAGTCCCCAACAATTTCCATTGAAAGAACAATAAAGAGCAAAAGTCGAAAAACAATGACATACATAAGAAATTTAGAAAACAATACAATATATTAACATAATATGTGATGTTGACACTTAAATAAAGTACATATAATTAGATTCCTATAAAGAGTCTGTGAACAAAAAAATAGCATTTGGGGGGCATTATTAACTTAATTAGAACAAACTCATAATTTTACGCAAAGGTCGCGACCGCGCTAATCGACAGCTGATATCATAAGGTGGGGGGGGGGGGGGGGGCTGAATCAGCCCCCAGTCTTCCTCGGCGTCGAAATAGCCCAGTCTATTCAGGGTTAAATCTACTTTCAGTAAATATCTCTTGGCATAAATAATAGAAAAGAGGGATAAGAGACAGAGACAAAGAGAGAGTGCGTAAGTGAGAGAGAGAGAGAGGGACAGAGAGAGAGAGAAAGAGAATGGCGGAGGATGAAGAGAGTGATATGAAGAAAAAAGACGAAATCAAAATATCGTCAATCATGATTTAGTATTAAATAGAAACATGATTGTGAATGAACAACATATTTACATTAAAAATATAAAATATTGGCTATGACTCTCAAGGGGGGGGGGGGGGGAAGACGGGCCGGATGTGCCCCCCCCTGGATCCTCCACTGCCCTCTAAAATATCCTGTATGTATACGTATATATCTTATTCGGCGTTTAAATGGAAGAGAAACATATGAACGACAATTGTAAAACACCAAAACGGAGTTTGCGTTCATGATAATTGCCGTTCATATTTTATATACATGCATGTCTATTTCAGGTTTGCCTCATAGCGTGTGTTGTATATCTTTTATTTACCTTTAGAAAAAGTGAGAATAATGCAATGTGTATTGATTCCAATTATCAACCTCTAACCTTGAAACAGATGCGAAAACAATAAAAGTGTGATATTTTTTGTTAAGCACTGCAGGAAACAACAGCTGTCACTATCACGAATTAATATAAAATAATGAGGTGTCAGAGCAAAGCTCCACCCAATAATCATTGATTACGGGGATGGTGTATATTATGATCCTATCAAGATAAAAAGGAAATTTCGCGACGGGGACGAGTTCTACAACATAGAATATCTATTGTCAAAAGCGTTTCATGACGGGTTCGTGACAAAGCAGTCTTTGTCGAAAATCGCGGAATCAAATAGCAGTTTCGTCCTGCACTCTCGACAAACGTCATATTTGCAATTTCCCATCAGCTGAGAATCTCACGACGTTCGGCTGTCCCAGTTCAACAACTTTCGACAAAGAGCTCTCAGCTGTTCATTGTGATTTTCAATGTTGTAGAATCCGTCCCCGTTAAGTTTGCGGAAAGTCGTTGACGATACCGAGGCAAAACATGAATCGAGCTAAAGAAGAAGAAGAAGAAGAAGCATCGTTGCTGTGCATGTTCATAGTAGTTCTGAATGATGAATGAAAGGGAGCAGTTAAACTGCAAGAAAGTAAAGCATCTGGAATTTCAAAAAAAGATAATGAAGTTCTGGGGTCCGTTGCAGAAAGAGTTGCGTTCAAATACAAGTCAAAAAATCAATCGCAAGTCTCAAATGTCACCAGTATGCGATTTTCCCCTACCATGCAACTTTTCTTCCCGGTGTCAAAATATGAAGAATTTAGTTGCAAAAGGGGTTAGGTCCACTTTGGACCATTCCGAGAAAAAACATGTTTTTTATTCTCACCTATTGCAATATTCTTATGAGAAACAAAATTTCATGATGTACTACCCTATCATGTGAACATAAAATTGGGCATAAAAAAAAATCTTCCTGTCTTCAATTTTTTTCTATATATTTAAAAAAAAATTATCATTGTGGACCTAATCCCCTTTGCAAGCAAACTGAAATGAATCCAATCTCTTTTGATTAAAAAATTATTTTTCTTTGCCACTTTCATTCACGTTTTCATTTGAATTTCAAATTTTCTTTGGTATCATCAGAATGACTAAAAATTTTGAGGTTTAGAGACAGAAAACAATAAAATTTATGAAAAATGGACCTCACCCCTTTTGACAAATGAGTTCTTCAAAAGAGTTTGGTTGCAAAGGGGTTAGGTACACTCCAAGAAAATCATTTTTTAATTCTTCCATATTGCAATATTCTTATGCGAAACTGAACTTTCATGATACCCTACCACGAGAACATACAATTGGGTATAAAAGAAATCTACCTGTCTTCATATTTTTTAAGATATTCTTTTCCAAAAAAAATTGTGTGGCCCTAATCCCTCTTGCAACTAAACTGAAATAGACCAACCCCTTTCGATAAAAGGTGATTTTTCTTTGCCATTTTAGTTCACTTTTTAATAAGATTTCAACTTTTATTTGGTATTATCTTAAAGGGCTACTAAAAATCTTTACATTGAGACATAAAAATCAAATTTGATGAAAAATGGACCTCATCTCTTTTGCAAGTGAGCTCTTCATTTGGTTCACTTAGTCAAAGTCTACACATCATGAAAATTCGAGGTAAAGCCTTGGATCTTATAGAAAGTTATCTTAAAGGGTGGAAAAAATTTACTTGTGTTGATACGTATTCCTCTGCTCTGTCATCTGTTAAGTGCGGAATTCCGCAAGGATCCATCCGTGACCCGTTTTTTTTTTCTTTTATATGTGAATGATATTAAAACTTTTATTAAACACATTGGGACACTGTTTTATATTTTGATGACACAAACTCAATAGTTAGTAACACAGACTCTCAAAACTAATAAATCTTGCTGATTTGATAGACTGGTTTTAAGCTAATAAACTCTCAGTTAATATCCCCAAAACAAAATTCATGAATGCGAGCGCGAGCTGAAACTTCCGACCAGAAAACTCAATATTCTAACAACTTTTTGCATGAAACTCTTATTTAAATCAACTAAAACTTAATAAAGTGATCTGAAAATGATATATTAAAGATATTTTGCAGTGACTCATGAATAGAACATATTTCTCATTAATCAAATAGAGTGAGCGCGAAATGAAAGCGGATAAAATCTTGAGATACTCGATTTAAAAACTCGACTGGTTAAGCAAGTTTTTAATAAGGAACACAGTAAATAAGCGCAAAGCGCGAGCTGAAATTTGGACATTCAAAACATTTGTTGTAATTATGAATAATATGCGTAAATGACTAAACATTACATGCTAGTGCGAGCAGAAAGTTTTAATTAACCGATTTGAAAAAAAAAACACCTGTAAATGACTGTTTGCTGTGACTCATGAATAAGACCGGTTAAGCACGTTTTTGAAAAAAAAAAAACAGAAAAACAAGCGAGCTGAGAGTAACCATGGACAGGGTGGGAATAGAACTAAATGACTCTTGCTACCTGAAAATTGAACATTGCAAACACTTTTTGATATCATGGACACGATGGGTATCTAATCAAACAAAAAATGCGAGTGCGAAGCGCGAGCTGGGGTTACTTTTTTTAATTCAGACTTAAAATCGGGTATTCATTGCAGTTTTTTTAATTAAGATAATTTTGGATATTTTAATTTTTTTACACGTTCTTATTATTTAGAACAAACTCGGTTTCTGCATCTGTAATTGGACAGGCTGTGTATCCCTATAAACAGAATGTGAGCGTGAAGCGCGAGCTGAAAAAATTGATTTACTGACCCCAAAGAGCCCGTTTTAAGCACTGTCCAACATGACGAAATCGTGTAGAGAGGATGTGGATTTCACTATATTATGCTGCGAGCGCGAAGCGCGAGCTGGGGTAAATTTATTTTTTTATTTTTTTTATTTTTAGATTTAGACTTTAAATTGTTATTCCTTGCAGCTTTGGTAATTATAGAAAAAGGAGGGTACCAATGAATGATGCGAGCACGAAGTGCGAGATGAAAATCTTTGACATTTTGACTTTTTTACACGTTTTTGTTTTATAGCAGAGTGAGACTACAGGCGCCGCTTTTCCGACGGCGACGGCGGCGTCAACATTAAATCTTAACCTAAGGTTAAGTTTTAGAAATGACAGTATAACTTAGAAAGTATATGGACCTAGTTCATGAAACTTAAACATAAGGAATCAAGTATTACTGAACATCCTGCCTTAGTTTCAGGTCACATGACCAAGATAAAAGGCCATTTAGGTTCAATGAACTTGGACCATGTTGGGGGAACTAACAATATGTGGACCTAGTTCATGAAACTTGGCCATAAGGGTAATCAAATATTACTGAACATCCTGCCTGAGATTCAAGTCACATGACCAAGGTCAAAGGTCATTTAGGGTCAATGAACTTTGGCCAAGTTTGGGGTATTAGTTGAATTACCATCATAACTTTGAAAGTTTATGGATCTGATTCATATTACTTAGAAATAAGAGTAATCCAGTATCACTGAACATCCTGTGCGAGTTTCAGGTCACATGACCGAAGTCAAAGGTCATTTAAGGTCAATGAACTTTGGCCATGTTGGAGGTGTTTATCAAAATTTTATAATCCATCATTTAGCCACTCCACACAAAATTTTGTTAAAGTATGTTCATGGTTCAGTGAGAATTTTTTTTGTAACATATCATCATAGGGGTTTACAGTAGTATCCTCTATAGTCTATAAGTTAAGAAAGCATGAAAAAATTGGAAAATGTTAGTGGCTCCCCTCCCCTAATTCCTCGGCCCCCTCCCCATTTTCAAATTCTGGATTCACCACTCATTAGTCCATAAATTAAACTGATCCTTAAAAATTGTTAGGAAAAGAATGCACTATGCAATATAAAAAGTATGAATTCCTAAGTTTTCAAGTGTGCTCGCTTAACCATGAATGTGTAAAAAATTCGTGTGTGGTGATGAAAATGATGGATGATAAAAAAAAACAGCAACTAAGTCACAGTTTAAACTGAATTTGCCCCCATTATTCATTTCATAACCCCTCAAAATCAGTCTGTGACATTGAAAATGTCAACCCCCCCCCCTTTGATGCGTGTTCACTCATCCATAAATAAACAAATAAATTTCATTTTTGCACAGAATTCTGTCCACAGTTGATCAACATTACTGCCAAATGACATTGCTAAAGACAGTTTTGAAAAAAGTGTCACCATTTTGAATAAGGGATTATTTATTATTAAACATATGCACCCATAGTGTACACAATGTGTATGGGAGAGGAAATCAAAATTTTAACAAAAGTGAAAAGAGGGTTTGCTTCATGGGTGTTTTTGTTACTTCTGCCCTAAGTTTTTTCATGAAACTTCGCACATGGCTTCAGAGTGCCACTATCCAAAAGGTGTGCACACCAAAATAATCATTCAATACAGCACAAAGTGGGGCCAAGGCCTTGAACTTTCTTCTTATTTGAATAATTTTCGAATATTGTGTGCTCACTGAAGCATTAGATATCGGGATTTTCATAAAAATTAAGTCAAATGAACTATGCAAGAAGGTTTGTGACCGATATCCATAGTTAGCAATTGCATTGTTTTCCAATAACGTAAGAAAGAACTATTCACATTCCAAATGTGCATTCAAGCGTGAATGTTTTATTAAAGGCCTTTAAATCATTGGAGCTTTTTAATTGGTCATGAACATAAAGAAAAAATTGGTAAGATAATTTCAGTTCCCAAAATGAGATAATTTCAGTTTCCAAAATGAAACAATACTTTCCTTTGATATTTGAAAATCATATTTTATGTTTTCAATAAATGTTCATTGAACCGTGAAATGATGAATATTGTTCAAAATACTCTTCCCAAATTAAAAAAAATGTCATCATATTTGATCATTATACCGACAGAAATGTGTAAAAATCAAATTGTAGCAAATTTTTACTTGTGTTTATTCATATCAAAAAAGTTTGATCGTCTTTTAGACGCCTTTCACAAGCCTTCTGACGATTTTTCATGATGAGAATATGGAATTCGTGCCAACAAAATGGAATCAAAGTCATGATATTTGGCTTGTGACTTTAAAAAAATGGCAAATTTGACTTTTGGCGGTGCTCACTGAAGCATGACATCACGCGCGTAGCCAGGGCGGGAGAGGGGGGCGGTCGCCCCCCCAAAAAAAAAAAAAAACGCTCAAAAAAAAAGAAAAAAAATGAGCAGAATGAGAAAAAGATAAATCAAAAGGAGAAAAGGAAAAAAGGTTTAGCTTTTGTTGTTTTTACCTTATTTTTTTGGTCAAAAGAATAACAACCAAAACGAGACGTTCTTCTCTCTTCATGCTAAAAATTTGCAGGAAAAATATTAACATTGCCATTCTCTTTCCACACCTTTTTTCTACTCCGTTTTTCCCTTCCCGGCCGTGGGAATTGTATATTCTTGCCAGAAATTATAAGGTATACATGGGTGTATAGAGTACGAAAAGTATTTTTTTTATATGCATTGGCACAAAATTTTGGCTCTTCTGTTCGGAGCGGGTAAACACTACCCTTACTCCCGAATCCCCAAGTGCTTGTTCCTCCGCTTTTCAGCAAGTAATTTTTGGCAAAGTGTCTGCTCAAAGGGGGAGAAAATAAATTCGTGCCGTGCTATATGCAAACGTATGTACCATATTAAACTTTATTCTATATCGCTGCACATCCATCTCCTGTCTTGTTTTGCGTCATTGATTTGAAATTTTGAATATCACTGATCTTTCTTAAACAAAAGGAGGCGCTTAATATGAGCGAATTTTTTTCTTTCAAAATAAATCACAGGTTTCCGTGCTTCGCGAGCATAGGAAAGTAAAAGTCCATCTTCTAGCTAGCATCATCCCTTTTGCATGTTGAGCTTCTTTTTTTATCGAGTTGTATATAATCCAAGAAATATCAAAATTAGAACAGGTTAAATTTTCAGATAAATTTCTAAAAATCAGAGCTTCAACGCCATTCGCCTCTATTTTTCTGTATATACCCATCTTCTACTATATTTCATCTAATTTCTGTTCTCTTTTTTCTATACAACGCTTTAAGCTTCCGCGCTTCGCGCGGAAAGATGAATTATTTCAAATTCTCCAATCTTTTCCCATTTGGGGGGGGGGGGGCGTTCATAATTTCTTTCGAAAACAATTTTTTTTAAATCACAGCAATTCAATATTCGAGTTGAAAAGGGTATTAGAGACGCTAGAGACGCCTTCTTTTTATTTGAATTTGATGGGATATAAAAAACTTCGCGCTTCGCGAGGGAGGGGGGGGGGGGACTTCCCCCTCCCTGCATCCTACCCCTTCGTCCCTTCGAGTGCACTTACCGCCCCCTCCAAAACTAAATCCTGGCTACGCGGTTGCATAACATAAAATACGTTCGTAACATTCATTCAAAGGGTAGCTTATAAATTACCTACACGCTCATGTAAAAATATAGTGAAAACTCCCAGTTGTTCGGAAATTACGGATATATATATATATATATATATATATATATATATATATATATCAGGATCGAGTCAGCAGGGTTGCCGGTAGCCCATCATTTTACCCAACCTGACCATAACATCGGGTACTTCAAGGTGTGCGTTCTTCTGACTGGTTTTCGTTCAGATGGGATAAGGAAAGAGAAGGACGAACGCCTCATCCACTCTCTCGGCTCTCTCCAACCTGATGGAATGAATGTGTCTTTCCACTCCTTTCCCGTGGTTTGATTTCTTTTCACTCCCTCTCTCTCTCTTTCTCTCTTTGTTTCCCTTTCTTGTTTTCTTCCTTTCTTTCTGTTGTCCTTCCCTTTATTTTTTTTTTTTTTCTTCTCTTACTTCTTTCTCCCCAGCTGTCCTCTATTTTTGCCCCCTTCTCTCCCTCTCTCCTTTTTTCTAGTCGTTTTCCTTTTCCCTTTTCTCTCTTCCTTTTGTCTCCCCGGCTTTCTTCTTCTTTCTTCTTCTTTTTTTCCCTTCCCCTTTTTTCCCTTCCCCTTTCTTTCTTTTTTCTTTTTTTCTCTCTTTCTCTCTCTCTTTTCTTTTGTACTGTTGCGCTTCGCGTCTTACCTCTTAGTGCGTTGTTTTTTACGCTTTGCGTTTTGCGCACTGCGTTTCTTGGTGCTGTTGACTAATAAATTCATCATTTCCTGATGAAGCCCTATGGGCGAAAATTTGATCAACTTTTCTATCTACGGTTGTTTTATTCACCTTGTATTTTGCTATATATATATATATATATATATATATATATATATATACATACATAATATATACAGGAAAACAATGATCCATCTTAGAAGATGGTATGCTCATGAATGATTCAAAGGCATCATTTGCATTTTCTATAGTGTAGATTTCAGACCAGTCTGTGTTTTCTAGCTCTTGCATAAAGTGTTCTTGATACGTACTGTATATATATATATATATATGTACATGTATATATATATATATATACATACTTGAAATTTATAATTTTTACACGTTTTTATAAAAAGAACAAACTCGGATTCCGCGTTAGTAACTGGACAAGCTGTAACGTATATCATTACACAAAATGCGAGCTGATGTCTTTTTTAATCTACTGACCCCAAAATAATAATTTCAAGCACTTCCCAAAAGGATATGGATTTCACTAAATTATGATGCGAGCGCGAAGCGCGAGCTGAAAAAAAAGGTTTAGAGATTTAGACCTAAAACAAGGACATAATAATCACTGTCGGTACGGAAGCGCAAGCTGCCAACTTTTAATATTTTTACTAAAAAAATTAACATTTTATCAATTTTTTATATAAAGAACAAACTAAGATACCGCATTATGTGACTGAACAAACTGTGTGTTTAAACAAATTATGCGAGCGCGAAGCGCGAGCGGTAATTTTTGATACACTGACCAACTCTGTCCAACATGAAGGAAAATGTTGATAGGACATGGTTCCCATTAAATAAATGATGCGAGCGCGAAGCGCGAGCTGGAATTTTTTTAAGTTTCAGTCCTAATTAAAATGGGTCATTCTGATCACTGTCGGTACAGAGAGCTTCCCACGTTTGCATTGCGAAAAAAAAATCAACAATTTAATTACGATGCATTTTGACATTGATATTTTGACAAAGAACAAGGTAAGCCTCCATAGAGCAGTTGAAATAGTCCTGCGTGACCCGGAAAAATGGCAAACTGTCGGGCCAACAGTTTGTCTTTTTCCCCGACAGACGTCAGTCCAACATCCCTGCGCTTGCGTATAAACGAACAATTTATCATTTTCCCAACATCTCAGAATCCACATCTTAAGTTACACCGACACACATGTTTACCTATTCAAAACCCCGTCTACCCTATCCCCTTCTCTCTCTCTGATTTATATCCTTCCTTTTGATTTCATTTATCTCTCTCTTTCCTCCTTTCTTTCTTTCTTTCTTTCTTTCTGAGTTAAAAGCTCTATTACTCAGTCAAAATCCATGATATCAAACATTCAATGAAACCTAACCAGGATTTGTCGGATTTGCATTGAAAAAAAAATAAACAAAAAGTGGACCATTTTGGGGTCATCATTCAGCACAAACCTGCTTGACAAATCTGTGTTGTGAAATTGTAGTCCCCATACTTACATTCTTGTGAGTAAGTGTGCCGAAACTCTCATAAATATTTGAGAGAAATATATGATTTTCTTGGATAAAAACCTGTGGTTGATTTTATTTAGTGAAAGATCTATGTTTTGCAGTTGGAAAGTTTGTGGTCTTTTTATCAGAATCGCGCAGATAAGCAAATGTGCTGATGAGGGGCACTGCATGGACTTTAATGTGCCTTGCCATACTATAAGTAAAATGGGTTTCGTTCGTTATTCCGAAGGGTCGTCAGTCCGAAAACGAAATGAAGATCGTTATTCGGAAGGTTGGTTAAACCGAAAATGAAAAAAAAAGTTCGTTATTCCGAAGGGTCGTTAATCCGATAAATAATATAATTTGTGGCAAATCCGGGAAAACAGGAAGGACAAGCGTTGTGGAGGTGGCGGGGGAGGGGGGGTGTTGAAATATCGTTGCTGTTCAGTTGTGAGGATGGGAAGGCAGGACCTTCCCATATCGTTGCATATTACTGCACTTGATATCTTTTATTAGTTTTGGGATAATAACCAAGTATCTATTTATTTCTGCCAGACATTTGCAAGACCTTGTCACCATGTCGGATGATGGTATTCAGCTTCACCAGTTGCAGAGTTGGACACCTGAGGATGTTAGAAAATACTTCACGAAGAATGACTTATCTAAAGAGGGAATTATCCTCGAGCGTAAGTCTTAGGTCTTTTTGCATAGAATAGGCTTTACATTTTATTTCAGGGCAATACAACTTTGCCATAAGGCACATTTGTGAATTGTATCACAATTAGGACAAAAAAAGGGAAATATCAAAAGCAATAAGATGGGCGTCAAAGAGAGTCAATAGGGAACCCAAGGCTGGACATGGCATTTGAATAATTTAAGCCCTGATTAAAGTTATAATGATAACTGCAATTAATGGTAATGATTGTTTGTTCTTAATTGAATATGGAAAGAAATGAAATAAAATGAAATGACGTGTTTTATTTCCTAATGACCAGCGTGTTGGAATTCCCAATATGAATGACATTTCAAATCCCTGTCCTTATTCTTATATATTTATTAGTCTTTTTTTAGTAGGGTGGCTCCATCAGTTATTGGCATACTGTTGTCCTTATTTTAGATTCAATGGATTGAGGTTAAACTTACATCTTCAGTATTTTTTCTTGAATTCTCGGTGAGCGTTCCAAACAACATGAATACAAACATAATAAACATAATTATGCAGAGTATACAATAAGAAGAGAACAACACAAAGGGCCATTTTTATAAATTAAAGCTATTATAATGCCAAAATAAAAGACTGTATACTTATTTATACATTATGTATGACAATCCTCGTATCCGTTATTTTTATTTCATTGCCAATAAAACAAATAATGTTTAATGATCAGAAAATGAGATTGTGTAATACAACTTAAATGTGTAACATTTAAATGTCGCTTGATAGAATAGTATCCATCATACATTTATTTTAGTTCACCATGTAAAGTTGGTCCAATGTATGATTCATATCCTCATCACCATAGGTAATAACATCAAAGGAAGTAATTTATTGCGGATTACTGATGAAACGCTGAAAGTCATGGGAGTAAAGTGAGTATAAAGGAGATTTGAAGTGTACTCAAAATATAATAAATAATTTTTCAGCACCTTCAATGCAGCCTCTTTACTTCATGAAATATTGTGAACTATTTTTTTAGACAGTTAAACTTGCACACGTTTACCTTTCATAAGACTGATAATCCTAAATAGTAATAATGTTTACGGACCACATTATTCAAAGGTTTATAATTTCTGACTAAAATCCAACTTCATTTCTATTCGTCAAAGAGACTAGACTTAAGGGAAGTTACCTGTTATATGTATAGTACCGTCTTGATTTGCTCTTTCTTTGTAATTGAATTGTAGACGTGGTATCCAAATGATTTAATAGCTTATTAGACAAAAATGAGAATTTCTATTTAATCTAATGTACTGTAATGATACTCAAATGGATACGATTGACTTTTGGGTATTTAAAGGATAATATTGCATAAACAATCATTTACAAAACTAACTGCATTTACATTACAATTTTAAAAACCTATAATGGCAGAAATTATAATAATGAATATTCAAATGATATAAGAATTCAGTCAACCTATTCTTCTAATGAAAGATGTATGAAGTTTGAACAGGCATGGCTTTTGTTAAGATTTCAGTGCAAATTGTAAATTTTCTCATTGCGCAGTCACATTTCCGCTATACGGTGGCCGTAGGGCGAGTCAGCACCAGCTATATCTAGATGCTTTGAATAAATATAAATAATTACGGCCGGTTTTGACTCACCGTGCGGGCATTGGAGTGAAAGTGTGACTGCAAGTGCATGTTCTCACTTAGATTTTGTTTTGTTATTTGTTCAACATATCTCGTATATCTTAGAACCATTCGCGAGAGGTTGTCCGTCATAGACCTCATCGACAATCTGGCAAAAAGCTTCAGAACTGTCAACACCAAGGTAATTACCATAAGCCTATTTCATTTAGAGATTTAGAGAAAGTCTTCAAAATCAAGACCAACATACCTGTTATTAACTTACATATTCAAGGTTGTTCAGAACAACCTGAAATCTTGATAGAGGTTTGCCATACCTAACAAAATCTACATGCAAACTGGATTCCAAGAATTATTTATTAGGTGGTCTGTCATGAATATGACAGATCACCTTTTATATTCGTCGGAATTTTCTTCATTTTTATTGCCAAATCTTTGTCCCTTTATCTAAAAATCGGGCATGTCAATTTTCTTGATTTTCATGTCATGTATGGACATCATTATGGACATGGGAAACGAAACTTTTCAAGGTTATCAAATTATGATGACGTCATCTAGGCGCCATTTTGTAAAATTAAATGATTGATCATATCATCGCAACTAATCATAAAAAATCATTCATATTTGCATCATATCAAGTTCAGGTGACAGGTCATCAGGACATGTCATCAGAGGTCATGCAAAGGTCACGACGCGCACGTACGTGCGCGTCAAAATTTTAAAATTCCCCAAATCGACCGTGGTCAAGTTTGGGTACGTTTCAGGTCATTTTGAGCATGTCAAGAATTTGCGCGCGCACAGGTATGCGTGCGCGTTCTTGCACCTACCATCGGCATGCATCTTTGAGTCACCATCTATTTTATGTCTGTCCATTGTCCATTATCTTCTGATTAATTTGATACCTCACTCAGCCTCTTCCAACCAATACTACGGGAATGCGCGTCCATTCAAATTTGCATTACTCGCGCGTGCAAACTCGCAAAATAAGTCATAAATGGGCAAAAATAAGCCTATATAAATTTCACTGTAGCTCTTCAGGGAGTCCGTTGACCCCCAATTTTTCCTCACTCTTGGATATAGTCAATATCTCATTTGGAGATTTCGTAATTACGTCAAAATTAAGTTATTAGTGAAAATTACATATTTTTGCAACATACGTCAACGTATTTGATTGTATCTTCGTTATTACTGGTCAGTTTTCTCCCAAATTTTGATATGATGTAGTGAAGACATTTCTCTACAAATAACGTGGAATAATTTTCACTTTTGACCACAGCATTAATGTGTTATGACTTGTTTAAGTTTTTTCAATTTTTTTCTGGACCTAATTTTTGAGAAATTTTTTAAGGACATTTTTTATTGATCAATTGGACGGTCTTGCTGAAAATTTCAAACCCCCTTGCTTTGCGGTTTTTTATGTAGGACATTTTTTGAAATTTTGCCTGAACTTTTTAAGGGGTAATCTTAACATTGTAAAACATCATTTATGCATTTTTTAGGAAACACTGCTATATTGAGACGCTATTGGGTTGAAAAATTTCATTCCGGACTTTTTGCGGAAATTCCTGGATTTTTTTTAAAGTCATTTTTACTAACTTTTACGTATAACAAATTTTCAGGTACCGTCTGTGAAATGAAAAATTCAGCAATTTCGTTAATTACACATTTTCCCGAAATTTTACGGGAAAATCGCTAGTATTTGAATCTTTTACCTTACGTTTTTCAGCAAAAATCATCAAGAAATAATTTTCAAGTAAATGCCGAAGTCTTACACAATTAATATATGGATATTGAAAATTCTTGACGGACAATATTATGTGAAATGTTTAGAAATTTGCAGAAATTTTGCAAACATTTACCCAAAAAATTCTACTTAATTCTTTTATCAAATACATCACTTATTTGTATTGAAGTGAATGCTGTGAAATTGTAGCATTGTAAAACTTCTCATTAAAGATTATTGAAATTTAGCAGAAATTTGGAATGAAAATATTAAAGATATTTTAGTTTTAAAAAAGTATCACCTATGAATTTTCAAATATTCTGTGAAATTCATACCCACTGATATTGTAAAAATTCTTGCTTGAAATCTTTTTTAAAAAATTGCTGACAGTACAAAGAATTTTTCAAAAGATTTTGCATAAAAAACATTTAAGTACTGTCGATTAAAAATTAGCTGCTGTGAAAATGAAGGCGCCTTTCATTGCGCAATTTTGGAAAACCAATTTTGGTAAAATCGTCTGAAAATTTTGAGGAGTTTTTAAGGCGTTTTACGTGCTCCAAACTTCATTTCGTATTTACCGTTTTGCATTATCACCACCATCATTATAATCATCCGCGATTGTCATCACCAAATTAATAATCACATTAAGCAATAGTCAAAATTTATTCCTATGATGTCTATGATCAAGATTATCATTCATATCTAAGTGATTCATTCCATACAACATTAGCCGACACTGAATGAAAAATCATGACAGACCACCTAATTCGTCCGCATGACGAATTAAAATCTAGTTATTATTATAATTATTATTATTATTTTTTTTTTTTTTTGGGGGGGAATTAATAATAAGAATCATATCATTTGAAAGGTGCTTAGTGCAAATGTTACTCAATAAGTCAATGTTTGGACTATACAGTGCGTATCAAAAAAAAGTTTATACTTAGAAACAATCCTGTGAAATTATAAATTTGTAATATCCTGAAGATTTTTCCACATTTTAACATTGGTATAGATCCATTTAAGCAAATGATGATATAACTGTTAAAAAATATTTCCGCTTGAGTGAGCACCACTTACTTTTGAAAGGCTAGTGAAAAATTATTTGCGCAGAACTTTGAAATAGTTATGCGAATAAAAGTAGACCTTAATCATGAAGAACATGTGGAATTTAGCTAGTAAAATTGATTTAAAGACATCTTTTACCTTTTTTCAACTTGTTTCCTTGCCCAAAACACTTTGAAGAGTGCATTGCGCCCCACTCCACTCCCCCACACACCAAGGACATCGTGACGATATTTGGTTTACACTGAGCTGTGATTTACATGAAATGGCTTAGGCTTGATTTTCATTTTGTTAATCATTGTCAAGCTTGGAAAAGTGTGAAGAAACAAGTATTAAATGAAAAAAGAAATGTAAATTCACTTTAAATGATAACAACGCAGTGAAAAAATGCTGGAGATGTCTGATATAAACTTTTGTTCAGATTCAGTTATGTCCTCAGATCCAGCTGGCACAAAAAGGGTAAAGGTTGTGCTTACTAAGTGTTGAAATTTCAATTCTGGTGGCAAAATTGTTGCAAAATGCTTGAATGTATCCGTTTTATTTCAACTGACTAAAAGGGCAAGGGACATGTATGAGAAATGTTTCGCAGGGTAAGTTTGATTTCGCCTTTTACCTTTGACACAACGTGAAAACAAGCATTTCTTCGCAACGCAAACAGATTTCTGCGAACATGGACAGTGCTCAATCAAGTGTAACATTCTGTCAAAACCTTTACTTCCATTGGATAGATGAGACCCAAACCCAAGATTATATGTGAAAGAATTACCCACATGTTGTATATTTTTTAATTCCCAGGGCTTTTTCAAAGTGTAAACTTTTTTTTTGATACGCACTGTAGAATAACTTATGGCAGAGTCAAAAAGTTTAAGGCTCATTCAAACGACCATTAAAACCACAAACGTATACCTATTTTGACAACCGTTTAAATCGTATATAGATCCAGTT
The DNA here is from genome assembly GCF_037042905.1 of Lytechinus pictus. Taxonomy (NCBI): domain Eukaryota; kingdom Metazoa; phylum Echinodermata; class Echinoidea; order Temnopleuroida; family Toxopneustidae; genus Lytechinus; species Lytechinus pictus. The sequence goes on along the minus strand of NC_087250.1, from coordinate 14,251,701 downwards.
CCGGGGGAGGGGAGCCTTCACATTTTAACACATTTACACTCGTTGAATGGACACCTTTCCCCCATATTTCCTTAAAATTGATTTGATTTAGTTGGAAATTACAAAAAAAAAATGCTCATATTGTTTTGTAATAATGTAGTCTCACATCTAAAATTTGAACAGTGTAAATCTTTTGTTTTAAAATCATATTTTATTTCTTCCTCATACATAACATATGAAAATATTGAATACTACCAAATCATTAACATAATTGAATCAGAATTCACGCAAAAGAATTTAAAACAATTATTCCAAAGGTAAAAAGTAATAAGAATTAATCCGTACATATTTCTTTTACAATTTATAATCACAAGGCATAGTACATGTAATACAAAATAAAATTTTATAGAAATCTCTCTGAACATGATTATAAGGCCCAAACATACTTATAATCAATAGACAAGTTTCAAGTTAAACATTATTTTTATCATTCACAATACCATAGAATAAAACTAATTAGAGAAAGTTATAATAAAACACACACTCTCCCACGCTTCTCCCAATGTACCCCCACAAACAACACAAACAAAACAAAAAAACCGGACCTCATCTAGGGAGTGTTACAACCGATAATCCCAACTTTTCGCTGGAGAACGCGAACGCATATTTGCGACGGTAGATGATTTTGGAAGAGACTATTGGGCCCGTCGTAAAGGACTGTCCTGCAATTTAAATTATGTGACATGAGGATTTTGTTTAGCTTTCGCATCTGCAACGGAAACATTAATCTGCGGTTCGTGTGCAAAATACTATGGTAACAGCGACATATCGATTTAGGACGACATTCCAGAGCCACATTTGGATACCAGGCGCGACCACGCGTAAAAAGGGAAAGAGTGGGCATGTACATTACGTATAGGACCATATGTAACGTTATAAGGGTGTCAAAAACGATGTTTAAGATACTGAAAAAGGGATACATTTCCAATACTTGAAGAGTTTCACAAGCCAAATACTTGTTAAGGGCTTGCATTTTCATGATCTTGAAAAGACTTGCTTCCCTTGTTTAGAGTGCTTTTCGAAAACCCATGGTCGCGCCTGGTATCCACTCGTCAATGGAAATTGTCCCCCCGAAAATTTGAATCTAATCCCCCATTACGGGGGAAAGTAAAACATAATGCCCATTACATTGTGTGCTAGAGGCATATCGTTTGTGTAGGAGGAGCAAGGAAAGGAAAAACCCCGCAAAGTCGGATGAGTTTCAGACGGATAGGCCTATTGCATAAGCTATGTACATGTCAACGCATGCGAAATGGTTTAGCTGGAGAGGTGATCTGACGCATGGAATCAATTGCCAGTGATCCACCAATAATCCACATTAGATACAATATCGATTCGATGGACTGTAATGATTTATATCTAATTCTGAATTCAGTAAGTTTTTCCTCACTCAATATTACTCGATTTGTTTGAAAAACCACTTTCTTATACATGTCATAATCTACATTTCGCATATCCCCAGCCAACTGAAGTCAAGGTAGTCATGATAGAACAGTCCCGTCGCGAGCTCAGGCAGGCATATGCTATGATAACCAGTCGTACATGCATGAAAGCGGGATTTCAACAATTTGGAATGACATGCTGGTATCGCATGAAAGAATTTTGCACACGAAAAGCAGATCTATAGGGCCTGTAACACAAAGCTTAATAGCAATGATTGTAGAACAGCTTTCTACGTTCGATTCTATTGACTATAATACACAATCAATCTTGAAAATTGAGTCTATGATTAATCTATAACTTTTGTGTAACCGGACCCTAATGTCGCGTTCCAGAGGTTTGCGAAAACTCGCTAATGTCGCAGCATCGCATAATGTCGCAGATTGCGACATTTTGCCAGGAGCGTCCAACGCATAATGTCGCAGTCAACGCATAATGTCGCAACTTTTCTAACGCACAAGGTCACATGTCGCAATGCATAATGTCACAACGGTATTTGCTTCAGGATTCGAGTTACAGATAAGATATGAAGTATGTTTTCACTCAGTATTTTGTTCAAGTTCTTTCATCTGAACGTTTTTTTTTAAGTGTGTGTGGAGTGTGTTAGGGTGTATGATTGTGTATGTTTAGGGAAGGGTTATGAAGGTGAGAGTGTGTGTGTGTGTGGGGGGTGTATGTGTGTGTGGGTATGGATATATTCTACTGCAACATATTTTACACCAATTCATTAACCATATAATATTTTGTTTTAACTTTATTTTTATTCAAATAAGAAAAAGTGAGTACCCTAGTTTCACTCCTCCTGTCAGACGGCCGATTGTACCTAATACATATTCCATTCTCTGTTTCAGGCATTGAAGGGTGAAATAATTAATGGTCTGTAATGCCAATATAATTCATACCCGGGCTTGTTAGTGATAATGATGTATTATGTGTATTTCAACGAAATTTCTCCATTCTAATCTCATCTCTGACCATGCGTACGCGAGTGTTGATTCTACGGGCGTAAATCCAGATGGATTGAGATCGAAATATCCCCCTTCAATTTTCGGAGAGGGGTGGCCTGTGTATTCATCCCCAAAATAATTTACCGTCGAACATCATAGTATACATGATGAATCATAATAATTAATAATAATTTTAATTATAACAATAATATCAATATTAAAATTAATATTGATATCGTATATTATTATTGTTAATAATAATAACAGTAATTAATGATTATACTAATAAGAATAATAGTACACTGGCGGATCCAGCGAGACCGAAGGCCCCCCCCCCCCTTATTGGCGGCGCAATAAAAATGAAGGGGGAGAAAAAGGGAGAGGAGGGAGACAAAAGAAGAGGTAAAATAAGAGAAGGAAGACAAGTAAATAAAACATGGTGAGGGAAAGACGTGGAAAATATAAATTCTTCCATATACTATAATTTTTTGGCTCACGTTCCGCGCTCGTATGATTTAATTAGGAAGATATCCACCATTTTTATGATAATGAGTTCAGAATGCCCCGTTATAAGGTCTATACCAAAAAAAAGAAAACAGCTCTTATTGTTTGTTGAGTAACACAAATTGTTCTATAATTAATGTGCTTAAAATCTGCAGTTTCAAATCGGAATATCACTATCAATTTTCAGCTTTGCGCTCGCCTAGTTCATTTAGGAAGAAAACCCATTCTTTTCATGTTACAAAATATGAATCGAGTGTTCCGTTTGTAAAAAATCAGATTAATCATCTAGTTTATAAGAATAAAATCAAGAAATCACTGTTAGGACTACCCCTTCAGAGAAACTAACAAAAACAGCTCAGGCATAGCAGCCGATCGGGTTAAAAGTAAATCCTACCCCCTGTTGTAAAAAGCTGGTTCCGCCCCTAACAGTATTGCTACTACTACTATCATTACTAGTACTACTCAGGGGTGGCGATTCTAGGGGCGGGGGCACAATACCCCCAATTTCTGAAGCACTAAAAAGTGCCCTTTTTGTACGAGGAAAAATGCCCCCCTCACGTGTACTGTGCCCCTTTCACCTGAGGAGGACTCGTTTTATGTGTTAGCAAGTGCTATTTATTGTATCACTGCCAATTCTTACCGAAAAAAAACCCTCACGAACGTGTTCTGTGCACCTTTTACCCGAAAAGGATCCGTTTTATGTGTGAGCAAGTACCTCATTGCTTTCTTGTTAGTGCCCTGTCTCGAATCCGTGCCCCCTTCAACCAAGGAAAGTTCCCCTCACAAACGTGTTATGTGCCTTTTTCACCCGTGAAGGACCCGTATTTTGTGTGAGCAAGTGCCCCTTTGCCTTCTTGTAAGTGCCCTATCTCGTATTAGTCCCCCTTTTTAGGCAAGAAAAGTGCTCCACACGAGCGTTGTACTGTGCCCCTTTCACCTGAGAATCACCCGTTTTATGTTTGAGCAAGTGCCCCCTTGCCTTCTTGTAAGTGCCCTATCTCGTATTAGTCCCCCCTTTTACCCAAGAAAAGTGCTCCACACGAACGTCTTCTGTGCCCCTTCCACCTGAGAAGGACCCATAGGGTGTACGTGTTAACGAGTGCCCCTTTGAAACAAGAAACAATAGTCTAATTTTTATATGTTACTACAAAACTTGTAAGGATAATCCTACCGGCCTTAAGCTTCATGAGTCATGTGAGTGGGGTAGATAAGCAGAGGCGTACAGATGAAGGGCTGGGGGGGGGGGCTCTTGCCCCCTCCCCAAATTTTTCACGACCAAGAAAAAAAGGAGAAAAAGGAAAGAGAGGAGGGTGAAATATGATAAAATTGTTCAAAATCTATCACAAAATTTGATTTTCGTTATAAAAATGTCAGAAAAATTGCTCGCTTGCTTCGCTCGCAACTTCTTTCAAATTTACGTGATAGGACATATCTAGCCCCCCTCAAAATTTTGGCCCATTACCCCCACCGTTAAGTCACTTTTTCTTTGTTTGAAGATATTGCCCTTTTCGAAAGAAATTGTGCCCCTTTTGCTCTGCCCCCCTCACTTTCAACTTTGCTCCGCCGCCACTGCTCTACTACTACTACTACTACTACTACTACTACTACTACTACTGCTACTACTACTATTAGTAATGATCATAACACTACTAATAAAAATGATAAGAGTATAGTTATAATGATCATAAAATAAGTAATAGTAAAATAATTACTACCGTAGGCGCGGATCGAAGATTTCTCAAGGGGGATTTGAAAACCAAGAGCACATATTTTTTTTTGACGAGTAACGCATCAAGTATAGACCCTACCAATTTGCGGATCTATCATTTGCTTATTGTGGGGGGGGGGGGAGCTCGAGAAATGTTCATTCATTTATATATTCCCCTGTCGGCAGATGGAAGAGGGTTATTTTTTGCGTGCGTGAGCTGATCTGAACCACAAATCAGGAGTAGTATTTTAACAAATCGGCAATGATACATAATAGTCACCGTATAGGGCCAGTGCCAGTATAAAACGAAATGAATATTGGACGAAATGATGAGTAGACGAGAAGGTAATTGGATCTATCGATGGTTGGACCCAGGTGATTGGATGGGTTTATTTCCAATTCGTCTAATGTCGATTCGTCCAATTGCCAACTCGTCTACTACCATTTGGTCCATCATCATTTCGTCTACTCACCACATGGTCTGCTTTCATTTAGTCTAATGCCATTCCGTCTAACAACCAGTTGGTCCAATTGCCATTTAGTCCATACAATATTTGGTGTAATTAAACTAAAGTGTTTATTGTTCAAAATGAATGAAAAGAAAATGAGTGTTAGACCAACTCGTTATAAGACAAAATGGTAATAGACGAAATTGTGATTAGACGAAGAGATGATTGGACCAAATGGTTGTTAGACGAAATGTTGATGGCATTAGACTAAAGGAAGGTAGACCATGCGGTGAGTCGACAAATTGACAGGGGACGAATTGGCAATTTACCGATTGGACCACATGGCAACGATACCAAATGATTGTTAGCTGAAATGGGTTTAGACAAAGCGAGAGTGGAACAAATGCAGTTAGACCAAATGGAACATGGACGAAATGAAATTAGACCAAGTGGTTATTAGACCAGTTTGCTATTAGACCAAAAGGTAATAGACCTAATGATATTGGACAAAGTGGCTATTGGACCAATTGGCAAAAAAATACAATTAGACCAAATGATAATAAAATGGCTATAAGACCAACTGGCTATTAGACGAAATGGTGATTGGACGAAATGGTGATTGGACTATATTGATATTTGACTAACTAATGGTAGATGAAATTATATTAGACCATGTGATAGTGGACAAAATGGCAGTAGACGAAATGGAAAATAAACGGATAAATATCCATACAAAGAGTAATCCAAATCACTTAATTCTCTTTCTTGTGTCTCAACCAAAAGAGAGAGAGAGAGAGAGAGAGATAGAGAGAGTGGTAAGGTAAGCAAATATGAAAACTAAATGAATACATAAGGGACAGGGTAGAAATATATGATACAGAAATAAGAGGAAGAGGATAATGAAAACGGTTGAAAGTGCATTGACTCACATAAAGTTAGATCTATTCCTTCCAGCAATAAAACAGGGGTCGTGAATTTCCCCGCCAAGCTTTGAATCTGGGAGCCGAAAGACCATCGATCGCCCCCTCCCAGACAAATGAATATAGTTGGAAGGGAACTGGAAAGAAGAGGGAACGAATCATACTGAGAGAGAGAAAGAAAAAAATAAAGGGTTAGGGATATCGGTTTCAATGAAAGCTATATATTAAAGAGGAAATAGGGTGAAGGGCCAGTGCCCCTAAGAAAGAACGATAGACGAAAAAAAAAGATGTTCAAGGAAATCTGGAAATATGCCAGATCTTTGGATACCTAGTTTTATAGAATACATTTTATCAGGCATTAGCTTGACCCATGAATTTTATGCACATTGTTCAGTAATATCCTATTGTCAGACAGGAATTGCCATTGTGCCCCCCAACAGCTAAGTAGGGCCATGTAATTATTTCAATGTGGTCCCCTACCCCCGGGAAATTTGCGGTTTAAAAAATATTGTTCCTACGATAACAATTCCGATCAACAATATGAAATATTATTTCTTTATTAAAACGTTGTGAACAGCGATGATATATAGTTACATTTGTATTTGAAATTATCTTTGAAACACCATAAAAAGGTATTCATTGACCTCACTCTCTCGCAAAATAAGTAAAAAAAAATACATGTTCACCTCCCCCCTACTGATAATGAATTCGATACTGGGCCCACTCCCCTGCACCAGCGCCTGCCCCAAACACACACACTTTCAAAAACGTTAGCTTGAACAGAAAAAAAAGTGAAAACGTGTTTTCTTATCTGCAACTCGAGTCATGAAGCAAATACCGCTGTGACATTATGCGTTGTGATGTGTGACATTATGCGTTATAAATTTGCTGCGACATTATGCGTTGGACGCTCTTGGCATATCGCAATCTGCGACATTAAGCGTTGATGTGACAGTATGCGTTGGTGTGACATTATGCGTTGGTGTGACATAATGCGTTGCTGTATGCGTATGCTGTATGCGATTATGCGATATTATCGCTTGTAACAGGGAGGACTGCTACTTTAGAGGGTTGTGAGGCTGATTCTTCAAAGTGTTCCTATTTCCTAGGGTGAAATGACAAAGTTTCCCTTTCTATTACAAGCCTTTTCTCTTTTCTTCTATTTTCTATTCTTCTTTAATTTCGTTTACATTTGAAGGTACTCCCGTTTCCCTACCCTGTGAGATCATAATAATAATAAATAAACTTATGATATGGTTTAACAATTGTTCGGCTTTTTCTTATGTTAGTCACATTTATTCTTATATGAACTTGTTTCCAAGATATTTCCTTTAAAAAGGGTAAGTTTAATTTATCAGCACATTTCTCCCACAAAATGTTACTTATAATTACTTTGTGGGTGCGTCGTGGTCTAGTGGTTAAGACTCTCGTCTTTCAATCTGAAGGACGTAGGTTCAATTCAAAGCCATGGCGTGTTTTCCTTCAGCAAGAAATTTACCCACATTGTGCTGCACTCAACCCAGGTGAGGTAAATGGTTAACGGCAGGAAGTAATTCCTCAAAAAGCTGTGCGCACCGGAATCGGTTGACTAGCTTAGCCGGGGTAATATAGGAACACCTTGAGCACATACCAAAAAGTCATCTTCTTTTCACCTTATAGCAATAAACAGGATAGTATGTGACTCAACCATATTACTGATGCGAGCGCGAAATGTATCTTTTTATATTCAGATCTAAAAACTGGATATTTTAAGCACCTTTGAAATAAAGAACAAGCAGTTTATCTCAATAAGCAATGCGAGCGAAAAGCGCGAGCTAATTTTTTTTTAAGATTTAAACCTACAAATTATGAAAAAGATGCATATCTTCCAAAATAAATGATTTGATTTAATATATTTTGATCTAAAAAGTGAAAAAAAAATTAAGCACGTTTTGAAATAAAGAGATGGCTGTGTATTAATGCAAAGCGCGAGCGAATTTTTTATTTTTATACTTTCACCTGAAAGTTTTCGTTTTTCCAATTATTCCCCTTTCCTTCCATCATTTAATTTTCTTCCTCGTCCTATCTTTCTTCTTATTTTTCTCCTCGCCTTCCTATTTTGCGCCGCTAATATGGGGCGGGCCGCCGCTTCGCCCCCTTGATGTACCTATGATAACCCCTCCCACGACAGGAATTTTGTGTAAAAATGAAATATAAAAGCCTCATTAATAGAGTATTTAAAAACAATTTTGGGGGGATTAAACATAGTTAAAATTTACTGTGAAGGATTAATCATTACTCATGAAAACTATTCTTTTTACTGAGTACGCGAACAATTAAAATATTCTTATATTCCAAGTAAATTTGGAATAAAGGGAAAATGAATTGGTTTAACAAAGGTATTTTTGAGAAGAAAACAAGTGTACAAATAATTTGCCATTGCTTGTCATTTAATTCCATACGAGGCATCAAAACACATGATAGGCGATATGCCTAAATAACATAAAAGGTAATGAACATCAACACAATCTGAATAATGTCGTGAGACATAACAAAAGACTACATATGCATTAGAACTGTGGCATACTGAAAGATATGGTCACGTGAACACCAGGAGGGTAGTAACTCCTCCATGGGGCTGTTGATCACGTGACCCACCCGCAGGATAGTAGTTCCCAAGGGTATTTCCCCTAAATCTTGGTAATCAACATCTTTGGAGCATATACTTTGATATTAATATTGGTAATCTGTCAGGTTTCAAACAATTTGTTTCTGAACACAAACCTTCCACCCAATTTTTTTTTTGCCCCTTTGTATGTTAAATGAATTTGAGGCATACATCAGTTTGTCATGTTTGCAAATAAAGCTGCCCAATATATTGGCATGGAGCTGCTTATTCCCAGCTCCGCGTATCCAAACATAAATTTACAGGAGTGCCCTGTGCATTAATGCAAACGGCTTGTAAGAGAACATTCCATCTTGGAAGTTAAAATAAACAAATTCCACCTGATACAATTATCTCAGGATTAAATACATGTAGTAAATTTGGAGGAACTGAACAAAAAAGCTTGGAAAAGGCTTAACACACCGTTCACAATCGTTTTCATGCAGCCTTTATGAGCGAGATTCTTCCAAGAAAATCAGTATCCTCTCAAAAGGTATGTCCAAAAACAGTGTATTTTGTTCTCCTGTCTTAGTAGAAGTCCACTTTTTCTTTCTTTTTAAATTATGCATGTCACCACAGGGACAGCCGCGCCTTGCGACTTCTGATTCTTTTTTTTTTCTTCTTTTTTTTCATTTCACTGGTAATATCCAGTGGTTAGTGGACATTTGGGCTAAGACATATTGCATGATTAATCCTAGAATAGATAGGGTGGTAATCACCCTAGGTGCATCCCCAATAACACGGAAAGTGGGGGAATCGGCGGACAAATGTCCGCCGCAATGGGAGGACACGTGGCACTGGGGCACGGAGGAGATAAGGGCAAAAACCAACAGGACGCAATGGCAGTGCCTCCTCACTTGGAGGGGTTATGCTGGATAAATTCCCTTATGGCCCACCTGTGTTATGGTAGGTGCGACCGAGACTTGCTCCACCACCGAACCACAGACCACTGTCCTACCCGGGGAATAATTTGATTCACTATATTGCACTTGTGTATTTTGCAAATGATCTCTATTCTGAACCATGTTACATGTATACCAATTCAATGACCACATTCGAGGCCTTACAGAGATCCAATTTATGATATCTGACCTTTATTCAAACAAATAAATGCTATCTCTTGCGAGAGTTATGGTTGGTTCTGTGAATGGCAAGTTGGGTTACCGAACAGCCATTTTATTGAAATGGGTACCTCAAGGAATGTCTCATGAAAGGCCATGTCGGACGTTTCATCCGACCGAATCCTGTTATCTAATTGTAGTCAAAGTAAATGAGGTTTCTTTTAGCTAAGCTTACTCAAGAGAAGTTGTTAAATTGGACCACATTTGGACCGCACTGTTGATGGGACACACCCCAAAACCTCCAAGTCCGAATTTCATCAATCAATAAAAAATGTGAAATTTCGGCTAAAGAGACAAATTCAAATTGGATGTTTCTCATTACCGTCCCGACCCATGGCTAATGGGTCCAATTCTCAGAGGATCAGACTAGCCCCCAAATTATATTAGTGCTTAACTATGATTTGCCATCTACAACACCATTCTAGTTGTAATTCTTATTATTTAGCCATTCAAACCCCCTCAAATTGATTTCTAGGTAGCTCTTTTCATTATGACGGACACCCTATAGTATCAAGATGTGAGCCATGCTCTGATCTCCTGGAGGGGGGGTGGTCCATTTCATGATGATCTTGAGTACAGCAGAGAGGTTTTTCTGACCACTGTGTTCAATGATGTCACTAGGAAACCCCGAAATATTAGGATTGAGAGAAACATCCACGACTGGTGCTGGTCTCTTTCTCATATGCGGGAAAAGTCCATGCATCTCGTTGTGTGTCTCTGCATGTGCTCAAGTCTGACACCAACATGCCTGTGTCCTTGGGTACCTAATTGCATGCCCAGCTACCAGCGATCAGCTGCCCTCTCATCTAGTCTCCAAGTCGTTCCATCCCCAGCAACAAAGTGCAGTCGTCTTGCAACTGGCCTATGGCTGGGGGCTTAGACCCCCAAACGTTTACACGAACGCAACAAGAAAGAGAAAAGGACAAAACGAAATGGTGAATAATGCTAGCATTCACCGGGTATTAGCCCAATATATCATATCAGATTTTGCGTAAAAACATGTTCAAATTTCGACTGGCACCCTATTTGCCCCCTATAGGGATAAATTGCTTATAATCATATAATTACATATGAATTGCTCATATCAAATCCCTTAGCGAGGTCAAATAAGTGCAGGGGCCCTAAGGGGCACATGAATATATAAATGTAGAAAAAGTGAAAATTTAGCATAATAAAACCAAAGAAATAAATAATAATCACAATTGGCCCAGCAAAATGCCATCTCTGATTTCATTTCTACACCACCCTTACTAAACCACCAAAATTACATATATATTTGTGTACATATGTACATTATCTGTATCTAAATGCACCTATACATGTGAGCATATTGTGGTTGCTTGCTGCCTGTTCAGTTTTTTGTTGTTCTTGTTTTTGTTCTTTTTTTGGTATAATATTTTGTATTGCCCATTCACATTGTGTGACATATGCTATCAGTATGTTTCATAACAATTTCAGCGATGATAAACATTCCGGTGCACATAACATTACTTAATATGAATTGTAAAACAATTCAGTGTGTGGAACAAAACTGGAATTGTGTATACCTGTGTATACAGCACTGTGAAATGACTATGAATTTGATCAATGTTTGTGCAATCAAAACCTGAGCAAAGACCTTCCTTTGCATAAAAGGGGTGGCCGGCTATTGTTATCGCATACAATGCTTCGAGCCAGAGTTATTCTAGTGATTGTGTGATAATGTATAGAAATCTGCACAATGAACCAATAATTTCAACCCATCAAATTTATGGAGCTTTACCATGTGTGAGCCGTGAACACAGACAATTTTCAAACCTACTGCTCAACTTCATTACATAACACTTTATGAAAGCTCATTTTCGAGATATCCTCTATATCATTCCCGACAATTGCAATTGGCAAGTTATTGGTACAGGAGACAATACCTTTTCTATCGCATCATTTTGTAAAACCCTACTCATCCCCCGCCCCCGTTTCACAATTCCTTTCAGCCATAATAAGCATCGAAACTCACTGTTGCCAGCTTAATCGAAGTAATGACTGACTGCGACTACTAGCTGAAAGCACCATTCGTTCCCTGACTTTGTTAATGATGAAATAGTATTTGTGAGCAATTTTCGATCTGACATGTACATGAAGTCCTGTGTACGCATGAGAGCGTGTCCGGTGTGTGCTCACATGCCCCCAATGGAGAGAGTGGCAGAAGTGCCTCTATTACTTCTGTGTCCTATTAAACTTTTTTTTTTCTTAGTCAATCTAATCGTAGATATCTTTTTTTTAACTTTTTTTAACTGTCATATATTCATCATTATAACACTTCAAAGGCTTCATTGTCTTATGTTCGCCTGGGAGGGGGCATCCTGGTCTAGTGGTCATGACTTCCACCCTGCAATCTGAGGATGTGGCACAATTCAAACCATTGCGTGCCCCTTCTCAGCAGGAAATGCTGAGCTGCACCAAACCCAGGTGAGGCTAATAAAGCATAAGAATCTACATGTATTCATTAATACACAGAGCGCATAACAATCGCTCTGCAAAAGCCAGGGTGATTTAGCTACCTTACTACATATCACTTAGACTCCCCATAATATAGGCCCAAGTCTTAAGCGGTATATAAGCCAATATAATTATTTCATTAATCTGTTTATTTTAGTTTGTTTTATTGTTGATATCATAATTCTATCATTGTTAATAATATCATCATTTTCTCACACCTTTGGTGTTTTGCAATGGCCAGGGGGGGGGGGGGGGGTAAGATCAACTCTGACGCTTGGCCCCATAGATAAAATTAACATCATTCAATATACTGACTTCCAATTGAATATCCAACTGGTTTTAAAGGTATAATACCTTTATGCACAAATTGTATGACTTTGACCTATGTATTTGCTAAATGACGCTCATCATTTGTAGCAGTGACTTAAACTGAAAATTTGATATATTTTGATGGGGGCCGGTGTGCCTAACGAAACCCCGAAATGGGGGTCTATAAAGGAACTGACTACAAGCCTAGGGTAAAATACGGGGCCTTGGGAACTAAAAATATACCGGGCGTTGTGAAAAACAGGTCTACGAAGCGGGATCCCGGAACTGTACTGCTAGGTATACGCACTGGCTATAAAATGCATGGAATTGTGTGGTAGGAGTGAAACACTCTCTGAAAAAATAGTTTTTGACAAAATATTTATTTTCTGGATATTTTCACAAAAATGAGCACTAAAGTGCAAGAAATCGTGATATATGAACAAAGTACCGTATGCAAATCACCATTACTAACGAGATATATCATTTATTATGTCATGTATGAGAAAATTGGTGTATTTTGATATCTAAAATAGCCGCCACTGGCCAAAACAGTACAACACAATTCCATGCATTTTATAGCCAATGTGCGGGCAATTTTATGATTTTCATGGGTAATTTGCATATTTTGGCGGCCATATTGGATTTTGCTAATTTGCGGAAAATGCTCAAGGTTACACGAGTGGCATCATTCAGATTCGTAATCAGCACCCTCGAATTGACAATAAACCATAAAAAATATTGTATATATGAAAAAACAAGGTTATGCCTCTTCTATCCTGGACTATTATGAATGGAACTTTGTCATTCGGAGTATCTAGAAAACTGAAAATTAGGTCTGTAAAAGGCCCGTACCACCAATATACATGAGTGCCCCCCCCCCCCCGGTTTCATGGAGTAAGAAATGCAAAATACGAAATGTTTTACACATTTGGTGAAGGTTTTTATTTAACCCCGCCGGTTAAACATAGGCGCCTGTTTACTAACGTTTAAGCGCCTTTTTTTCAAAATAAACGTAATGACTACAAATATAGCTATCAGAATCTGAAGAAAAAAAACACAAATGGAACGAAAGGAATACATGTGCACCTCCACATAGAAATACAAACAAAATGATTTACAGAGTGAGTAAATTTATTTCAGTTTATTTTATCTTCAAGGTCAAGTCCACCCCAGGAAAATGTTGATTTGAATCAATAGAGAAAAATCAAACAAGCATAATGCTGAAAATTACATCAAAATCGGATGTAAAACAAAAAAAGTTTTGACCTTTTAAAGTTTCGCTTATTTTTTTTCACAAAACAGTTATATGCACAACTTGATGATATGCAAATGAGAAGGTCGGTGTTATCCCTCATCACTTACTATTCATTTTGTGTGTCTTTCTCACTTGCATATAGCAGAGCGAGACTATAGGCGCCGCTTTTCCGACGTCAACATTGAAATCTTAACCGAAGGTCAGGTTTAAAAAAAATGTCATCATAACTTAGAAAGTATATGACCCTATTTCATGAAACTTGGACATAAGGGTAATCAGGGGAGCGTTTCATGAAAGGACTTGTCGGACGTTTTATCCGACAAGTCCCATTTTATCCGACAGTTACCATAGTAACAGTACCTCTCAACCAATCAACATCAGAGAAAGATGTCAGATCTGACAACTTGTCGGATGAAAATGTTGATGAAACACTCCCCGGGTATTACTCAACATCCTTCCTGAGTCTCACATATGGAAAACTAGCGGACAGAAGGTCCTCGCTGCACGCGCGCACCCTTATAACACGCATAATTCCCTTGCATCATACCCTTTTTCAACAAACAAATGTGTATCAAGGACAAGCGTTGATTCAGATAGAATTTCCGCCCCCCTGAGATGAATGGTAACAACTTCTTCTATCAGATGACCATATTTTTTTTACATTCAATTGGTGGGAAATATGGCACTTTATTACATTAAAATCACTAAAAACCATCCATAGTCAGGAATATGTATTGGGATAATGGGTTTGGGGGACATTTTTATAGTACCCGGGTGGATTATATCCGTCGTCACATCGGTGGGTGATGGTATCATGAATTTCCGCCCAGATTACAATAAAGGGCACATTGTAAGGCAAATACTCATGAAAGAACCATGGAGATTGGTTAATAAGGAAATAGGGCACTTTTATCATCAAATCAGAGGAGATTTTCTATGTGATTGTGATGTCCGAAGAGCAAACCTACACTCGACGTGTATTCAACATGTAGGGCTGGACAGAGCTTTTATGTACGTCGGTCTGTTGTTCGAGTCACAGCGGTTTTCTGCTCTTTCCATTGCAGTGCTGAACATTTTATTAGGAATATATAAATATATATACATTGTCAGTCCGAACTATATAGATATAAATATTTCAGATACCATTATTTTTGCCAACAAAAATCAATTTTGTTCTCTGAAAGTTGGATATGTCTCTGAATATTGTGACGGGTCAATTATGTATACGAGGGTGCATCCTAGCTTACCACTGCATATGTAAGTCTGAAAATTAACTTTTGCTTATTCCTTTCACTTTATAATGATGTTTTAAATGTTCAAACAACGATAGTTTATGAAATTGACACAAAATATTGCAAATCAACGCTGAAACATTATTTGTGTATACATTTTATCCCTCTGTAATGCTATTTCCCCCATAAAGCCGCAATGGAACATTCTGCACCACTAGTCATACGATGATCGCGAGGTCTGCAAACGTCGTCTGCTATGTTTTTAGATGTCCGGTACGCGTACCGGCGTATATTTTATTTACACCACTGCTCCGCCAAAATTCCTAGAAATTCGAAAGAAACGGCTCGCGGGCAAGTCTAATCTGTGCGCTCAAGCAAAGCTCTCGGATCGTTCTCGCGTTAGATTTGGGTTAAATTCTCCTTTGCAAGTTGAATTTATATCCAAAACCAATCATCCTGTTACCACATTATTTTCTAAAGGTTATTGTTGATATTACGAAAAAGGGTTCCAAAAACCATTTGAGTTTGTAACAGAGCTGATATGTGATTTTGTATTGAAAATGAATATGTACAAGATATTGTTTAGTGATGTTGAGCCAATTAAGTGCTGAAAGAATGTGTGAGGGTCCTTGTTATGCACAACTAAGCTTGGTATAGTGCACTTGTTGGACAAAGTTCAGTAGTAGCTGTGATAAATGACTGAGAAAGATGAAAAAAGAGGGGAAAGGGGTTGGGAGTGAGAAGGAATGATAAAAACGTTTGAGGAAAATTGGACAACTAAAAGAAAGTTATGAAATTTTAATCATGAAAACCTGGGGAAATCACAAGACAAATTGCCAATTTTATGAAGTCATGGATGCACCACTAACCATTTGTTTTGTTTACAAATGTATTTATACTGCAAAATTCTTTATTTTACCAATCACATGATTTTTTTTCAGAACTCGAATCAAGTTCGTCGCCCAAATAAAGTAAAGGAGAATGCTGGAGAGAGCGAGAGAGAGAGGATGAGTGCTGAAGAGATGAGGGTAAAATTTTAAACGAAGAGAATAGATAGTCGAGTCTGCAGCTATAAGAACCCTAGTTCATTGTTCAATGCATCTGCATGAATATCTGGAGGTGCCATAACTGCGAACAAAATGATCATACGATTCCTACACATGTAGGAATTAATATGTAATGCAAGCGGATTAGGTCCCAACAAACTCAACGCTTTTTAAAAGCTGCATATCTTATTCATATATTGAAATAAGGTTTGTTTTGAATAAGTAAGTTAAATCATGGACCGACTACGGTTAAATCAAGGAGATACGAACGTGTGGCCAACGTGTTAGACTCTGGCGCGAGCCGTTTCTATGGCGTTTTTCAATATTTTGGCGGAGCAGTGGTGTAAATAAAAAATACGCGTCCGGTACACTTTTCGATATGGTCACATGACCAACAGGTCAAAGGTCATTAGGGTTAGTTAACTCTGGCCGTGTTAGGGATATTTCATGAATTGTCATCATACCTTTGAAAGATTATGGATCTAGTTCATGAAACTGGGACATAAGAGTAATCAAGTATCACTGAACATCCCGTGCGTGTTTAACGTCGCATGACCAAGGTCAAAGGTCATGTAGAGTCAATGATTATGTTGGTGAATCAAAGCAAAATCGTTACTCAGGTTATTTTCTTTAATGTAAAAACTTTGAAAGGATGTGGATCTAGTTCATGGAACTAGGACATTTAATCAAGTATCAGTGAACATCCTGCATTAATTCACATGCAATTCAGCCATATTGGGGGTACTTGTCGCCATCATTACTTTGTGGCCATAGGGGAAAGCAAGTGTCACTGATCATCTTGCACAAGTCTTAGTTCTCATCATCAAGGTCAAATGTCATTTAGGGTCAAAGAACATAGCATTTAATATCATGTGAATGGTGTTCTTTGTAAATAATTATTATATAGTCATTTTCAAAGTCAGCGCTGCTGCTATATTGAATTGCGTAATGCAGGCGAGACTTCCAGAGGCGCTCCACTTTATTTTTTGAATGATAACATATTTCAATTTTCCAGATTTGACAATACTCTGCGTCCCACAAAAAACGAAACCGAGATTTATCGATGATTTATCATAACTTAATCACAAATACAATAGACAAATGACCTACTATTGTAAAGCTTAGAATCTCCACTTTCATCTGAAATTACTTAGATTATTTCTCATTCACGCATGAGAAAGCAAAAACAATTTGAAGAGGGGATACCAAAAAGTCATTTGGCGGGCTGTATCTGGGTTTCAAAAAGAACACCACATTTAAAAAAAGTCCAATGTCTGCTTTTTAATTTGATACCTTAATTACAGGAAATGGTCTAGAAAAAAAAAGTTCTGGTTATTTGAATAAGGCTTAAATTTCAATAATTTCACAAAATTAAGAGGTTCTACAGGCTAGCGTTCAAACTCACTTGACACTCCATGCATGAATTATTTTGTTAACCATGCGATAGCTTCTGTGGGTAACCGGTAAAACACGTTTATTTAATGAAATTATAGAAATACAAGCATTGTTTCGAGGGAACATAACTTTTTTACTTATTGACCATTTTTTTGTGATTAAGGTATCAAATAAAAGAGCAGATATTGAACTTTTTAGGCATGTGAATTTCTTTTTGAAATTCAGATACCCCCCGCCAAATGAGTTTTTAGTATCCTTTCTTCAAATTATTTTTGCCCACTCATGCGTGAATGAAGAATAATCTAAGTAATATCAGATGAAAGAAGAGATTCTAAGCATTACATTGGTAGGTCATTTGTCTATTGTATTTGTGATTAAGTTATGATAAATCATCGCTTAAACTCGGTTTCGTTTTTTATGGGACGCACTGTATATTGACTGAGCCTTGAATGTTCAAGCTATGGTAATTACACGTTTTCAGGGAAGATTAAAACTTTCTCCACATGACAATGAAGAGGAGATTTGATTATTTCATATGTCATATGATAAGATACAAAAGAAACAGTGAGTGGGTTCGATGAAATTTTCAGTGTTAAACTTGTTTGATTTTTCTCTTCTTATTCAAATTTTTGGGGTGGAATCGTCCTTTAAATCTATTTTGTAATTGTAACAACACCTGGAATTTAAAGTTCAAGATGCCAACAATGTGTCTGAGCAAGTTACTAGAATATAATTTCCCAGGTCATCGGATTCAGTCATGTTTGACTTAGTAAGATGAATGCATTCTTAATATCATCTTGTAGCATGACCCCATTTTTACCTTATAGGGTCTGAACCCAGTACCTTGCATGGGCGGAAATCCCAGGGGGGACAGGGGGGGGGACGTGTCCCCCCTACTCAAAATAGTAGGGGGGACACAATATCAAATGTCCCCCTACTATTTTTGGTCTTTTATGATGGCAAGAAATACTTCATTCTAAATCAAAATAAAACATTATTTTGGGACGAGTTGGGACGAGATGACCTTACTTTTGGGATGATAACCTTTATTTTTGCTTGTCAAATTTTCCAGCCCCTTATCCCTATAGGCGGATCCAGGGGCCCGGACCCCCCCTCCTATATTTTCGGAAATCGAACTTTCATTATTTTGTATGATTTACAAATTGATTTTTAAAAAGTTCTCTGTAAAAATGTCAGTTTTATGGTCTGAATATTAACATTTGCTGCTTGCGCTGCGCTCTCGCAAATTTTGATTTATCAGGTACCTATTATTTTCGTGTATTCCATACATTTTTCCAAATATCCCTTTTCAGGTCTGATTGTCAAGACGTATCTATCAGCTAGCGCTTCATACTGGTATTTTGATTGGCGAGTTATGTATCTTTCAATATTGATTATACAACAAACTACTTAAAATCCCCTTTTCATGACAGTTTATCAAAAAATTTAGCTCGCGATTTGCGCTCGCATTAACAATATATTAACTGATGCATCCTATTCATAATTACAAAAGTGAAATGTTCAGTTTTTATGCCATAATATCATCAGATTTCGCGCCCTCATTAGGCATTAATAAATATGATATTAATTTAATACTTAAATTGTCCCTTTTGTTTCATCTCGCGCTGAGGAAGATAGTCATCATTTTCATATGATGACATGTCGTAAGGACAGGGCCGTAGCCAGAAGCATTTTGTTGGGGGGGGGGGGCGTACCAGCTAAATTTGCCAACTAAATTTGGCGTGCAGCGCCAACGTGAGCACAGGGGGAGTCTGATGGGGGATGTGCCCCCACCCCCCTACATTAATCACATGCTAAAAGATTTTGAATTTTTAGAATTGAATTAGTGGCATTTGGTGAATTATACAAAGATATACAAAGATTTTTGCACTGTAAAAATAAACATTTTGGATCAAAATATAAACTTAAGGCTAGTGTGCCGTAGTTGCTAACTTGCAGTATAATGATATACCCTATGCATTAATAATATCAACATCAAAGATTTGTTAATTTTTAATTGACCTTCTGTGCAAGATGTCTCAACTAAAATTTCAAGAGTGCTACTGCTAACATGTATCTCTTTCAGCCATTAAAAATGTTACAGAAATTATTGAAGTTACCTTTATCTTGTATGTTATTCTATATCATATTTAACGTCTTGGTTTTGATGACCAAGTTGTTAGCAAGCGATTTAAGTCGGCAGTATCTATAAGGTCCTTTTCACAGTTCAGGAGTAGCAGGTTGTCCAGTCGCCGGTCTCCCATGGTTGATCTATAAAAGTTCTTATTAAACTTTATATGGCTGAAGGCGCGTTCATCCTTTGCAACACTTATTGGTGCTGTCATGAGAAGCTTGTAAGCATTCCAAGTGAGAGGAAGAATAGACTTCTTGTCAAATGCCATAGTGACTGCGTCAGCAACACTTTGCAGATCTCTTGCCACTGCCATGTCATGGAAGCATTCTAGTTCCACTTTCAATGCCTCGTGATCCACTTCTTTTTGGAAAGAGTTTACAAAAGTCAACAACATCTGCCATAGTTGGAGTTGCATGCTGGCGTTGGAGGCAAGAGCAAACGTGACATTTGCTTCACTTTGTCAAGTGTTGGCTGCATTTTCTCCTGAATTGCAGTATCAGTGTATCCAATACGCTCTTGAACTCTTTCCTGTAGAATGCATGGAGTGATAATGCTGCTGCAGTGTGAGGAGCGTCATCAAGCCTTGCTGGTGGGCGTCTAACGCGATGGTGCCTCTGGTAGTCCTGCTCTGGATCAATGTCCAATTTCCTGGCATAGGTGCATGCAGCCTGAATTTGAGCATCCATGGCATTGGTGTCACCATTCAAGCGCTCAAGTGACGTGAAAGCTGATTCTGTTAGCTCCAGAGCATCTATGATATTTAAATCTTCCTTCTGGAGTGATTCAGCGAGATTGCTTGTTTTCATCATCACGTTCTTCATAAACATCAGCGATATGATGAAATCTAAAGTCTTCATCTTCTTTAGTATACCTGAAGCTTGCGCACCCAACTGCCTGTCGGTAGGGGTTGCAGAAGTTGTGATTTCTTCCAAAGCTTTTAGAATGGCTTCATATGACGACCATACTGCTCTGATTGATTCTGCCCTTGCTGTCCACCGTGTTTGTGACAGGTTCGTGTTCTGCCACTTCATTATGAGGCCCACTTTATAAGTTGCCAACTATACTTTGGCTTTGATTATTCACCTTAAACCTTGGAAATTCATCCCCCCATATTTCTTTACCTATAGTCTTGCCTCTAATTTTAAAAAACTAATGTGTTTGTTAAATCGTCAATAATTGTGGTATAATTTGCAAACTCACAAGCTTGTTTATATTGGGGGAGGACCGGGGGCTTACTTTGTGTGTTATTATAGCTCCATCTGTTTTGTCCTTTGTATTTTGCTGACTATAGTAGGGCTCTAAGCCTGGCTACATGGACTTGGATTTGCCAACTGGTTGTCTTTATTCTATATGTCGTAACCTTCTTCGAAGTTAGTACCCCTATTTTTCTTTCCTTTTTTTCTTTCTTTCTTTCTTTCTTTCTCTCCCCCTCTCTCCTGTCTTTTTTCTCTTCCTTTCTTTCCCTCTTTCTTTTTCTCCCCTATCCTCCATTTTGCCAACTGGTACATGATTTTGCCGACTGCCATGAATGTTGGGGGGGGGGGTGTCACACCCCCCATACCCCCCCCCCCCCTCTAGCTACGGCCCTGCGTAAGGATGTCCCGGTCCTATGTCAAAACTCTTAGTAATAATAATGAAAATATCAGCTTTTTTAAAGTGCAATCCATATCCACCTTACAATTTTCCAACAAAGTGCTTGAAATAAAGCTGAAATTGACTCTTTTTTCAGATCGGAATATCAACGTTTCATGATTTTCATGATTAAAGATGTATTTAGAATGCCTAGATTATAGGTCTAAATAAGAAACACGCGCGCATGTTTCAGATCACAATATAAGAAATTTTCTGCTCGCGCTTCGTGCTCGCATTATTAATGTAGGAAGACCCCCTATTACTCATCCTTTTCATGATTTACAAAACATGAACAGAGTGGCCCATTTTTAGGTCTAAATCTCGATTTTTTTTTGCTCGCACTTCGCGCTCGCATCAATTTATAGATGATATAGCTATCCTGTTCACGACTACAAAAATTGATTAAAATTTTCTATTTTTTCTTTAGAAATTTCAAAAATGTTCAGCTCGCGCTTCGCGCTCGCATTTTTTGATTGTTGAATTATGTAATGCCTTCATGGCTAAGTGCAAGCAGTCCTTAACAGGTACCTTTTCAACAGGTACCAGTTCAAAACGTATATAAAAATTTTCTGCTCGCGCTTTGCGCTCGCATTATTAATACTAATCCTTTTCATGATTTACAAAACATGAATAGAGTGTCTCGTTAAGTAAATATTATAGGACTAAATCTCGAAATTTTCCGCTCGCATCAATTGTCTACTTATATCACTATTCCGCTTGAGTTACAAAAAGTGCTTAGAATTTCCATTCTTTAGGTGAAAATGTAAAAAAAAATTCAGCTCGAGCTTCGTGCTCGCATTATCAGATTATTAAATGCAAGCAGTCTTTAACTGGTATATTTTCCATCAGTTCATTTCTGCTCGCGCTTTGCGTTTGTAGTAATTATTAAGTTGCATACACATCTTTTTCAGGATAACAAACATTGCCCAGAATGTTCAAATTTTAGGAAAATATACATAAAATTTCAACAACAAAAAAATTAGCTCGTGCTTCGCGCTCACATCATATAAATAAGGATTATGATATTGTAAATTAATTTATAAGAATAGAGCTAAGAGGTGATCGGGGGAAAATATGGCTGAAACAAATTTCCGCCCCATCCCCCTATTGGCGAAGGCTGGATCCGTACCTGCGTCCCCCCATACCTTTTGGGAGAGATTTCCGCCCCTGCCCTGGTACCTTGTAATTCAAAGACCTTGGAACAGTCCATTGGCCCACAGTATCTGAAACCAAAATCACTGATGCACCCGAGCTTGTGAGCCTATTCTTGATGATAAAGTACATGTAATATACCCAGATACAATGTAATATACAATGACATAATTTTTATTGTGTTTTCTGTGTCTTGACTTCCTCTCAGGTTTTCAACGACTCAGTTCATGGCCACATTGACTTTTGCCCTCTGCTGGTCAAAATCATAGATACCCCACAGTTTCAGAGACTACGCTTCATCAAGCAACTTGGCTGTTGCTACTTTGTCTTCCCAGGAGCAGCACACAATAGATTTGAACACTCACTAGGGTAAGTAGCAAGTGTATAGACTATGGTTGCCTTGAAGTGCTATTGATTACATACGAGTTATTGCTTGGAACTTTACATGGCGCCTTTAGTGAATATGAATAGTGGCAAGATATTGGATTAGTAACCTTTCCTCTTCATTCACACAAATATTCAAACAATGAATTAACCGCTTGCAGGCTTGTATTTTGTTTTTCATTTTTTATCCATAGTTTTCTCACTCCTGGTAGTACGGTTTGATTGACCAAATTTTATAGACTTATGCCCATTTCGTAAAAAATACAACTGTGGTAACTTTGTCACTATTTATGGTAACTACAATTACCAACAGCCAATCAAATCATGGTTTCTATGGTAGTTATACACCAATGGCAAAGTTACCATAATTGCAGACCCTTTAATACGAAATATGTACCCTTGATTAAAATAAATCAATTCAATTCAATCTTTATTGCAACTGTATACAAGGTTGGATTATGTATCCCAAAAAATGGTTTACTCCAGGAATGTCTTACGGTGAGGCTATTTCATTTCCTAATCTTGAGTATTTATCCATTCTTCGAAGAAAGCTCTGTCTTAATGGTTTACTCCATGTTTTTAGATTACGACTGTCGTAGAGCAACAGGTAAACAAAACAAATATCATCATTTTTCTGACTAACAGGGTCTGCTACCTTGCCGGAGAGCTTGTCCTTTCTCTTCAACGCAAGCAGCCAGAGCTAAACATCACCAACAAGGATATCCTCTGTGTGCAGATTGCTGGGCTTTGCCATGATCTTGGTGATAATAATTTCTAAAAAATTTTGTTGGGTTAGTCAACCCTCTCACCCTATTTCAACTGGGCTATATGAGACCAGGCTTTTACTGGGGGAGGTGTGTCAAATGACCCCCTTGATATTTCGACAATGATCGCCGTGAAAAGTGCCACGCGTGTAAAGCCGGATGTGGACTACAAATCTGAGTTGTAATTTTTTTCCAAAATCATCTTTCATATTTTTTAAAATTAATAAATTATGCAAATAAGTGTACTTTGCCTGTAGGTACAAAACCTTCAGCTATTTCAATGTGGTTACTCCCACCCCTGTACAATATTATTGTAATTCTGCTGTAATTGTAAATCAAATATGTTTATGCCTGTTTTGATCTTGCTTTACATATTTATGAAATTATGTGAAATGTATTTTACCTTTAATATTATGAGGTCTCAAGTGGGAACTCCTCAAAGAAATCGTAAAGAAACTAGAAGAATCTTATCAAGCTAGAATTATTGTATTAATGCGTGTGCTCAATACATCTCCTTAAACGGGAGTAGATAAACAATATTCTAAAAAGAAGATACCGTTTCTATGTGGCGGCATTCAGATCAGTGATTTCATTCTCATCCTCTCTCGACATTTCCGTATTTTTTTTTTAATGTATTGCTTTTCTGCGGTGTCTCAGCTTCTCCGACATTGTTAGAATATCCCATACAGATGGACTACAGAAACAAAATATTAACTTTTGTGCTTCTTTGATCGCACTGTGCTTACTTAATTCCAGCTCCTGAGAATAAATCTTATCGAGTCTTGTTTGAGTCGGTTACAAGTTAAAACCTCACTGACAATTTTAGGCTATATTCTTTTTATTTGTCTTCTTTGAATAGGTAAATAGATAGAATGTGTACCTTTAATGATACACTATTATTAGTATTGTTATTCTTATTCAACACTAGGTCATGGTCCTTTTTCCCATGTGTTTGACTCATTCGTCATTCCTTCCTTCGGACTCGAGGAGAAACTCAAGGTAAATGAACAAAAATCTTTGCTGGTGAAAAAACTTCTACCAAGAATATTATTTGTAATATATATATATATAAATAAATATATATATATAAATATATACAAGAATATATATATATATATATATATATATATATATATATGAATGAAATATGTTCACCGTCAAGGATAGAAATAATAAAAAAATAAACGAAGAATAGTCAATTAGTCAAAGAAAAGTCCACTTTTAGAATATTTTCCGGCTATTCTTCATTCATTTTGTTAAATATATACAGTGCGTCCCACAAAAAAGGAAACCCGTTTTCAGAGATAGATTTCTCAATTATTGAATATGTCTTTACTCCAAATTTCATACTCGTGGCAAGAGTGGAATCTCATCTCATCTTCAATTTGAGACCAACAGCTTAGGAAATGATATTTCATGCATGACAGATTTTAAAAAAAAAAAGAATATTGAGGACTATCAGGAACGATTTGCGCAGAAACTCACGTGTGACTCTGAATCCTTTTTCATTTCAGGTATCAGTGAGAGAATCATAACAAAAGACAATACAATAAAATGCTAATGAGCCAATCTTCGAATACTAGTGAGCGCGTTCGTCGTAGCACGAACCAATTATGTCCAATATTTCTGCACGACCCGGGTGGTATTCAGGAACACTGTCATAACTTTTGTCATAAATCTTGTCAATTCTCTCCGAGATGTGACACCGCTATAATTGTCACAAATCAGTATTCTGAACATTGTATTCTCCCTGTCATATCTCTTTAAGTTCCCGTCCATTTTTTCGAAAGCAAACCAATCAAAATTATCGTTAGTTCCCAGTGGGAGCCTTTCTAGCCAATAGGAAGGCCCCGTGGCAGGCATAGGGCATATCCCCAATACAGTTACTGGCATCGCGCAACTACGTGTATATTGATGCGCTTGATTACAAAGAGAGACAGGGAACTGTGAAGGAGTTTAGAAGAGAAGTAGAAAAAGAAGGAAAACAGAGAAAAAAAGGAGGAATTAATATGTAGGGCCTCACTAATTGAACAAATAATTTTGAAAATTGTCATGGATGATGAGTGAAACTAATACCACAATCTAATCTAAATGGTATCATTATATGCTTGACATTCAGTCGGCAGGGTATAGGCATATTTGGTACTAAAAGATATGACAAAATTTATGACTGCTACCTCCCTGTCATAACTTTGTCATATCTTTTCCTTGTAAAAAGGATTACGCGCATTTAAAGCCGCGTATTTTTGGTGCGAGCTAAAGAAAAGAGACGAAGTTTGTGACAATGTTTGTGACAAAAGTTATGACATCCTCCAGAATACCGCCCCTGGTTTTGACATCAAAATTTCAAACTCGTTTTGCTCATAATGCGTGAAGTGTTCGTCACGTGTATCAAAATAATGAAGAATGATTGAACTATATGATTATGTAAATCAATAATCATAATTTTTTTTTGTTTTTTAAGAAAAAAGACATGGGAATCCCGGTTTCCTTTTTTCTGGGACGCACTGAATAAACAGTATATATATATATATATATATATATATATATATATATATATATATATATAAATATGTGTGATATTTTACATGTATAACAGCTTTGGCAACTCTTTCATTTAAATATTTTGTGAAAGAAATGGATGAAGAGAACAATGGTAGGCATATATATAAACAAATATATAAATATATATATAAATATATAAAAATGAAGGTCCTGCGTCGGTTGTGGTAGTATAAAGCAAAATACAAGGTGAATAAAACAACCGTAGAGAGAAAAGTTAGATCAAATTTTCGCCCATAGGGCTTCATCAGGAAAAAAGAGAAATTATTTAAATAGAGAACAAGCTGCGTATCTGAATAAACATGCGCGCGCGTTTTTCAGATTTAGACTTAAACTCTAGGCATTCTAAAACGTTTTTATCATGAAAATCAATAAAGCGTGCTCGAAGCGCGTGTACAAAATATTTCATATTCCGATCTGAAAAGGGTCAATTCAAATTCTAGGTTTCAAGCAATTTGTAGGTTAATTATGAGGTGGATATGGATCGCACTTAATAATAAAGAGCTGACATGTTTCATTATTATTACTATTTAAATAGGACCGGGACATTCTAATGACATTATGTCATCATATTATAATTTATTCACTCGTCTTCCTCCTCTTCTTTTTCCTCCTTTTTTGCCGGTTTTCCGACGGCGGCGGCGTCAACAACACCAAATCTTAACCGAAGGTTAAATTTGGAAAAATGACAGCATAAATTAAGAGTATGTAGACCTAGTTCATGAAACTTGAGAAAATGGTTAATCAAGTATTTAAATAAGGTTTGTTGTTCCGAAGGTTCGTTAATCCGAAAACGAAATAAGGTTCGTTGTTTCAAAGGTTCGATAATCCGAAAACGAAATAAGATTCGTTATTCCAAATGTTCGTTAATCCAAAAAATGAAAACCGGGAAAGAAGAGGAAGGGCAAGTGTGGTGGTGAGGGGGGGGGGAGAAATACCGTTGCTGTTCAATTGTTATGAGGATAGAAAGGCAAGGGCGGCCGAACGAATTTTTGTTTGGGGGGCTGTTGCACCCACAAATGTAATAACGCCCACAAATGTAATAACACTTTTTCCCATTCGTCACCCTTCGTCTGCCTACATTCGGTCAAGTGTGAGGGAGCTTTAAGGACTGCTTGAAGTAGCCATGGGGATGTTAAATAACAATCAAATAAAGCGAGTGCAAAGCGTGAGCTGAAACTTTTTGACATTTCTACATTGAGAATGGAAATTCTAGGCACATTTTGTAATCGCGAACAGGATAGGTTAATAACTAAACAATCGATGCGAGCGCGAAGCGCGTGCGGAAAAATTCTAGATTTAGACATAAAAACGGGACACTCTATTCATGTTTTGTAAATCATGAAACGGATGAATAATTGGGGGATATAATGCGAGAGCAGATGCGAGCAGATTTCTCTTTCGATATTCTGATCTGGAACGGGACAATGATTTAAATAGAGAACAAGCTGCGTATCTGAATAAACATGCGTGCGCATTTTTCAGATTTAGACCTAAACTCTAGGCATTCTAAAACTGTTTATCATGAAAATCAGTAAAGCGTGCTCGAAGCGCGAGTACAAAATATTTCAAATTCCGATCTGAAAAGGGTCAATCCAAATTCTAGGTTTCAAGCACTTTGTAGGATAATTATGAGGTGGATATGGATCGCACTTAATAATAAAGAGCTGACATTTTTCATTATTATTACTATTTACATAGGACCGGGACATTACGTCATCATATTAGAATTTATTCACTCGTCTTCCTCTTCTTCTTTTTCCTTCTTTTTGTCTCGCCTGCATAACAGAGCGAGACTATAGGCGCCGGTTTTCCGACGGCGGCGTCAACATCAAATCTTAACCGAAGGTTAAATTTTGAAAAATGACAGCATAACTTAAAGGGAAATTTAACCTTTGGAACTAAGTAGCTTGTGTGAAAACAGAAAAAATCAAAGAAACGGATCAATGAAATTTTGAGAAAAATTGAATAAATAACAAGAAAGTTATGAGCATTTGAAGTTTAGATCATTATTGTAATGTAGATCCTCTAGTTGGCAATGCAACAAAGATGTGTGATGACACATGTGAACAACTTTCCCATTACTTTTGTATGTATTACACTTAAACTGCCTTTTTTATCACTTCTATCAGTAGATCATGTATTCTTTCTATAGGAGGGCATGTAATACAGATTTTCACAGAATAAATTATGAATAAAGAGTTTGTATCACCATGAGAAGGAGCAAAAAGAGACAATTTATGGGAATGTTATAGTCCATCACAGGGAAAGTTGTTCACATGTGACATCACGCATCTTTTTCGCATTGCCAATTGGAGGATATCCATAGCATTAGTGATCGCAATAATCAGATGCTCATAACTTTCTCATTATTTGTCCGATTTTCGTCAAATTTTCTATGTTCTTATTCTTTGATTTTTCTGTTTCCACACAAGTCCACATGTTCTAAAAGTTTCATTCCCCTTTAAGAAGTATGTAGACCTAGTTCATGAAACTTGAGAAAATGGTTAATCAAGTATTTCTGAACATCCTGCTTGAGGTTTAGGTCACATGATCAATGTCAAAGGTCATTTTATTAGGGTCATTGAACTTAGACCATGTTGGGGGGAATCAATATCAGAATCTTGCACTTCTTAATTCCGAAGGTTCGATGATCCGAAAACGAAATAAGGTTCGTTGTTCCGAAGGTTCGTTAATCCGAAAACGAAATAAGGTTCGTTGTTCCGAAGGTTCGTTAATCCAAAAACGAAATAAGGTTCGTTGTTTTGAAGGTTCGACAATCCGAAAACGAAATAAGATTCGTTATTCCGAAGGTTCGTTAATCCAAAAAATGAAAACCGGGAAAGAAGAGGAAGGGCAAGTGTGGTGGTGGGGGGGGAGAAATACCGTTGCTGTTCAATTGTTATGAGGATGGAAAGGCAAGGGCGGCCGAACGAATTTTCGTTTTGGGGGCAAAGCCATAAATGAAACTCGTACCTCAAAATGGGCACTTTGGTGATATTTTTACCATGAGATTATCATCTGCGTGAAGTCATTGTGTGTTTTATAGTAATTAAGTAGATAAAAACCTTTTTGAAGTGACTTTTGATTATGGAAATATATATATTTAGGCTTTATTTTTCGCGAGAGAGTGTAATAAGCGAGCGGTTTGGAAAAAAAATCAAAGCTGAAGTTGTAAAACCCGTTTTTGCGGTCAATTACTGTTAAAATGGCATTATTGGGAGGTGTTGCGAGCGTGAATCACAAGCTCAAACCTTAGGACATTTCAATAAGAAATGAAAATAAAAACTTCCGAGCAGGTTTCTGCTATCATTAAAAAGATGTGCATCTAACCATGGACCCTAGGGTCCAAGATCTAACTAAAGAATTAACACGAGCGGAAAGCGCGAGCTTAAATATACTGACCAGAATTTTTATTTATTTTGGGGGTGCAAGTGCCCCCTGCCCCCCGTGGATCCAGCTTTCGCCAATAGGGGGAGCGCGAATTTTTTTCACCCATAATTTCCCCGATTGGCAGCTCAAAGTTGATTTTTTTTTTTTTTGTTGAAAAAGTAGTCCTAACAGTCAATAATTAGCTTTATTCTTATAAAAAAGTAAATATGAAATAATATCATAAACCCTTTTTAAATAATGCGAGCGCAAAGCGCGAGCTATATTTTTTAATAAATATAATGGGCAATATGTTTGTGATCTTAAAACAAAATTCCTATGTTACTAGAGAACATGCGAGCAAGAGGCGCGAGCAGAAATTTTAAATAAAAGCTCTGACCTGATCTAAAAGTAACATGTTAAGGATTTTTTGCAGTTAGCCATGAAGACGATACATGTTTCAATCAGGGGCGGCGGAACGTAATTTCCTTCGGGGGCAAAGTAAAAAAATATACACTTTTATGCCAAAACTGGCATTTTGGTGCAAACGGATATTCCCACCATGAGATTATTATCTGCGTAAAGAAGTCGTGTGTTTTGTAGTAATTAAGTTGAGCAAAGTTATTTGAATTTATATTTGATTGATAAGATATATGTTTAGGTTTCACTTTTCGCGAGCAAACAGTAGCGAGCAAGCGGTTTGGAACAAAATTTCAAATCTGAAGTTGTAAAACTTGCTTTTTGGTCAATTATGGACCTAATTATTGTTAAAAGGGCATCCTTGTGAGATGTTGCGAGCGAATCACGAGCTCAAAATATTTGAAATCTTATGTAGGCCTAATAATAACAATAATAATAATAATATTGGTATCATTTATCAAGGGAAGCCATTTCAGTTCTGAAAACTGTTCTCGCAGCGGGCCTGGCTATTATTATTACCCCGGCTTTGGCTGGGCTGCCTAGGCGCCCGAAGGAAGGCATTTAATAAATTTCTTCCTACCGGGTACCCATTCACCTTATATGGGTTGAATGCAGTACAGTGTGGATAAATTTCTTGCTGAAGGAAATTACGCCATGGCTGGGATCCGAACCTACGACCCTCTGTTTCATAGTCAGAGGACTAATCCACTGGGCCACAACGCCCCACATAAAAATAAACATTACGAACATTTTTTGTAATCATGAAAAAAGGATTTACTTTGTTAACACTAGGCGTAACGATCAATAAAATTTTATCAACATTTATATTATTTATTACCATTTTTATTATGATCATCGTTTGGATTATTATGATCATCATTAGTATTATTTGTATTTTTATTACCAACAAAAGCTCTTATTAAAAATTACATCCACTCCAATACAAATCCTATTATCTGGAGGTTACTCGCACGCGACCAACACACTTAATCCCCTGCATCATTAAACAATTTGCTTAGGCAGCAATAATTGCTCAGATAAAAAGAAATTAAGCCTATGTTTGATCCGGGCGCCTATTCTTAATGCACTACATGCTTTGGTCACAACACACACATGTATCATCGTTTGTTATTACTATTATTGCATAATATCATGTCATCTTGTAAGGACAACACCGTTCTTGTTAGCAAAATGAATTAATTTCATTTTCGGAAATTTGAACCTTATTTAATTTCGGATTAACGAACCTTCGGATTAACGAACCTTCGGATTAACGAACATTATTTCGTTTTCGGACTAACGAACCTTCGGAATTACGAACCTCATTTCGTTTTCGGACTAACGAACCTCATTCGTTTTCGGATTAACGAACCTTTGGAATTACGAACCTCAGTTCGTTTTCGGACTAACGAACCTTCGGAATTACGAACCTCATTTCGTTTTTGGATTAACGAACCTTCGGAATTACGAACCTCATTTCGTTTTCGAACTAACGAACCTTCGGAATCACGAACCTCATTTCGTTTTCGGACTAACGAACCTTCGCAATTACGAACCTTCGGAAATACGAACCTTCGGAATAAGGAACCTTCGGAATATCCAAACCTGTGGAATAACGAAGCTTCGGAACTACGAATGTATCCTAAGGTAAAGTTTTTGAATTGTCATCATCACTTAGAAAGTATATGAACCTAGTTCATGAAATCTGGCCATGATAGTAATGAAGTATTACTGAATATCAAGTTACATGACCAAGGTCAAAGGTCATTTAGGGTCAATGAACTTTACCCAAGTTGGGGACAATTGTGGAATTACCATTATAACTTTGAATGTTTATGGAACTGGTTCATTAAACTTAGACATAAGAATAATCAGGTATCACTAAACGTCCTATGCGAGTTTCAGGTCACATTACCAAGGTCAAAGGTCAATGAACTTTGGCCATGTTGGGAGTATTTGTTAAATTACTATCATAACTCTGAAAGTGTATGGATCTAGTTCATAAATCTTGAACATAAGAGTAATCAAGTGTCGCTGAACATCCTGTACGAGTTTCAGGTTACATGACCAAAGTTAAAGGTAGTTTAAGGTCAATGAACTTTGGCCATGTTGGAGGTAATTTTTTTAGATTGCCGTCATAACTTTGAAAGTTTATGAACACACACACACACATATATATATAACTATATATAAGTATCACTGACAAGTCTTACGCCACATGATCAAGGTCAAATGTCATTTAGGGTCAATGAACATAGTATTACATCATTATATGAATCGTGTTTTTTGTGAATAATTACTTTACAGCCATTCCATGTAACTAGACACCCTGGGATTCAAATCTCAAGTTAAACCAATAAATGAAGAATATCTACATGTATGATTGGCTAAATACATGTCCAAAGGATGTAAAATCTGATTTTTCACTGCCTTTCACCTACAAATGAGCGAGATACACGACCCTTAAGAGATGCCAACTTTGCATGAAAAGTATGGGTTTTTTAAAACTTTTTTTAATGACACTAATAAAGTGTGTTCTGTTGTCTGTAAAGGTTCTAGGACAACTACCCCCTGGACAATCACCCCCGGACAATTACCCCCCGAGGACAATTACCCCCCCGGAAAATTACCCCCCGGACAATTACCCCCCGAGGACAACTACCCCCGAGGACAATTACCCCCCGGACAATTACCCCCCGGACAACTACTTCCGGATAACTACCCCCGGACAACTACCCCCGGACAACTACCCCCCGGACAATTTCCCTCCGGACAATTACCCCCCGGACAATTACCCCCCAGACAATTACCCCCCGGACAATTAGCCCCCGGACAATTACCCCCCGGACAACTACCCCCCGGACAATTACCACCCCGGACAATTACCCCCGGACAATTACCCCCCGGACAACTACCCCCGGACAATTACCCCCCAGACAATTACCTTCAGAAAATCCCCCCTTCTCTCCAGCATCAATGTTAGAATTAGGCGGGACCCATTGTAAGTTTTGGTCGGTGGCACAGGTTTCCGAAATATTTTCTACTTTTTTTCTTTATCATACGTTAATAACTTTTTCTTTCTCTTTTATATTGCTCTTTCTCCTGTTCTCTCACTTCTTTTTTCCTTTTTTGTTTTTATTTAGCGGCGCCTTCTGCATCATGAAAAATGGGGGGGGGGGGGGGGCTTGCACCCGAAACCTCCCGTTTGGCTATGCATATATACATCAGAAAATTGGTAAACTGGCCCTCATTCTAAGTTTTCATAGAACAATTGAACACGATTAGTCATAATAATCACAAATGCTGAATATTTCTGATTCCAGCTGATCTGATTTTTTTAAATATTTATTTTGGGTTTAATTTCAGGTAAGAAATCAGGCAAATAGATAAAACGTAAAAAAAAACACCTTTATAGGTAGATATATTGAAAGTCGAAAACACAACTATGAACACTTACACTGTCAAGTAGACCTATAAATCTGTTTTTTTTAAACAGTTCAACTAACAAGAAGCTAAGAATTATGAAACAATTGGTGCACATTCCAGATTAAGATGTGGCTTTATAACTTAATACAGTAAGCTAAAAAACTTTATGCAAAGATAATACACACAAGAACACTTTGTTAATGACAAGGTGTTGTTATGTGTATTATTCTTGGGTGAAAGCAATTAAACATTAAAGAAGGAAATTAAGTACCAAATTTACTAAATTTTAAACAATATGACATAATCAAATACAGTGTTTTTTCTATACAAATTGGCAATCATGATAGTATACAATTCGTTTAAAGGAGAATGAAACCCTTGAAACCAGCTGAATCCATATCAAAGAGAAAAATCAAAAAAACATATTGTTGAAAGTTTGAGGAAGATTGAATGAATAATAAGAAAGTTATGAGCATTCGAATATTGAGATCACTAGTGCCATGTAGATCCTCACAACGGCAATGCGACCAAGATCTGTGATATCACACACGTACAACTCCCTCATTACTTTAGTACTTATTTCACTTATATTCTCACTTTTATAGAGTCTATCACAAGGTGAGGTGTTCTCTTTATGAGATGACAAGTACAGAGGTTTCACAACATTATATCATTAATGAATCGTTTGTCATATGATTAGAATGAGCAAAAAGAGATGTTTTGGGGTATATTTTCAGTGTCCAAATGGGAGAGTTGTACGTGTGTGACATCACAGATCTTGGTCGCATTGCCAATGGGAGGATCTCCATAGCATTAGTGATCTCGACATTCAAATGCTCATAACTCTTTTATTGCTAGTCCTATTTTACTCAAAGTTTTGTTGATCTTATTCTTTGATTTTTCTGCTTTCACAAAAGCTAACTTGCTCCAAGAGTTTCATTCTCCTTTAAGGTGCATTTTAACATAGGTCCATGATTTTAAGGACGGTTTGTAAGAATTTATAAAGAAGTAGGCCTATGCAAATCAAATAATGCGACCGAGCACCCTGAGCTGAAAATATTAATATTTAGACCATAAAACGGACATTTTACAGAGCACTTGAAAAATCAATTTGTAAATTTAAAAATAATGAAAGCTCGATATCCGAGATGAAATATGATTTGTATATTGACTTCGAAACTTGATATTTTAAGCTCCATATCAGCCTATTTAGCAAGTTGTGTATCTCATCGAACAGGCTATGCGAGCCCGAAGCGCGAGTGAAAAAATTAATATAGTGACATGAAATATATTTTTTAATCATTTTCCAAGTCATCCCCTGACCTTTTTATTTTTCTTCTTTCTTTCCCCTTTTTTTTCATTTTTTTGCTCTGCCGATAGGGGGGAGGGGGCGGGGCCCTCGCCCCCCTGGATCTGCCTATGGATGGAGCTCAATTTTACAGCTTTCTTACGGCGTACGTTTGATTCCAAGATACTCGAGAATGTCTTGAGTACTTCTTACGTCAAACGTACGGCCGACGTATGACTCTGTGCACTCCCTTTGTCTAGGGGGTAATTGTCCGGGGGGTAGTTTTCCGGGGGGTAATTGTCCGGTGGGTAATTGTCCGGGGGTAGTTGTCCGGGGGGTAGTTGTCCGGGGGGTAATTGTCCGGGGGGTAATTGTCCTCGGGGGTAATTGTCCGGGGGGTAATTGTCCGGGGGGTAATTGTCCGGGGGGTAATTGTCCTTGGGGGGTAATTGTCCGGGGGGTAGTTGTCCGGGGGGTGATTGTCCAGGGGGTAGTTGTCCTGATACCGTCTGTAGATTCACAATTTATTTTATTCTGTCAAATCTTATAGCCATTCTAACATCACTTTCTTTTTTGCACTTTTTCGAGCTTGACAATATTTCAAGTTAAAAACACCCTCGAAAAGGTGTCACGCGAGTCACAAAAATACATCCATAGTTTAGTTTACTTAAAAAGTATTACGCAATATAATTTGTAGTTGATAAAAAGTAAGGAGCAAATAGTCCTAAATCGAACCAGTAAAGAAGATTGCCAACTGGAGACCCCTTCATTATGAAAAAACACCCTAAAGTGCCGTCACGCGAGTCATATAAAGGTTTTTTAGGGTACGTCACGCGAGTCACATACCACAAAATGAACAATATTTTTGGGAAAAGGGATAATGATTGCAATTCTTAAGGCAGATGTCAATTTTTTAGGCCTGAATTATTACTTTCATTAAGAAAAACGTTGTTAAATGCTATTAATAACGCATGTGGGATTACAATATGTAGTCCCGCATGTTAACTTTCATGTAATATTTATAGCGTGACTTTAAAATTCCTTTCTTTTAAAGATACAGGGGATGCAAATGACCATAAGTGTTCTGTTTGAATGAAATTCGGCCCATTTTACTGTATAAAATCGTGATTTTTTTTTTTATTTGTAGTAAAAAAAAGATACTTGTCACGCGAGTCACACTCCTGTGTCACGCGAGTAACATTTTCAAATGCCAATTGACTCAAAACAATAAGTCAGGCGTCAATTAATTTTTAACATTATTTTCAGATGTTTTCAGAAAATTTTAACAAAGTCTGGTATCTTCTTAGGAAAATACAGACAAATAGAATAAGGTCAGGAATCTTAAATAGTGTCGCGTCACGCGAGTCACAACAAACAAATTGAAATATCTCCTACAAAAACGACTGTAAATTCAATATTTTTTGTAAACAATGTGTATTATCAATACTTTGATTGAAATAAATAGAAGTGTGCAATATACGATTTTCAAGTTATCAACCTTAAGAAGTTGAAATTTAGTGTAAATGTCACGCTAGTCACAATGGAATGGCTGTTTATAGTAGTTTTCAAAGTCAGTACTGCTGCTATATTGAATTGCGTAATGCAGATGAGACTTCCCCCATTTTTGTCTCACCTGCATAGCAGAGTGAGACTGTAGGCGCCGCTTTTCCGACGGCGGCGCAAAGTCATGTGGGTCGGTGCGAAACAAAAGTGCGCCAAAATTCATTTTGGGCAATTTCAGATTTTTGTCATGCCCAGCTGAAAGACAACACTTTAAAGAATACTTCCGCAAAATATTCCATTCGGGAATTTGCATAAAGGTTGTTTATAATTTCCTACCTCAAATCGTAAAATGCGACATTTTGCGAAATGCCAGGTATATTACAACCTTGAAGTTGAAAACAGGCCATTTCACATGAAGTTTTTCATGTAGGAATCTGAAATGGCTCCTACATAATCATGATCTTTTTTGTGAAAGGGTTCAAATTAGATAAAAGACAGCTCTAAGGTAGTTTATATGAAAATTATTTCTCAAAATAGGCTGATAATCCACGTTTTTTGCAATTACATTATAAACATTTGGATTTCCGTCTAAATTCTAACAGCATCATTTTTCCCGATGTCTAAGCTTTAAGTTGATACCAAATTTAGCTGTCTGTTTTTGCCCGTTTTTATGTTAGAGCCGCTTTTACTTGACACATCACTCCCCCCAAACGGTCATTTTTATCATGTTTATACCGCACAGTCATCGCAGCGCACCGTATGGGGCATACATATTGTCGTTCATTTTTGCACGGCGAGGTCGATTCTCCTTCAATTCCATGAAAATGACATGAATTCCGGGCATAATGTAGGCAAAATGAAGGTTGATAACGCATATAAGGGCTACCTAACCCTCTTCCAGAGATAAAAGTTACTTGTAGAAGCTTTTCAGCCAAAAACCCTCTCAGAGAGATGACAGCACGGTTAATATTTTCAGATTTTTTTTATTTTCTTTATTTGATGATCATTTTGATGCCATATAATTTTTTCAGGATCTCATACACACTTTTTTAGGCATTTGAAAAGCATCAACCAACATTCACTCAGGTCAATCTTAAAGTAACAAAGAGTTTATAAACTACACACTGTTTAGCGTAATTCATCTTTTCACAGATAGGTTTAAGTAGCCAATCAAAATTTGGTATCAAGGTGACGTCATATCGGCTTTAAATTATGTTCAGTCGATTCTACGCCTCAAATTACCCCTAATCAAATTGTTAAAGGTAAAAAAAATAACACGGAATATAATTTTGGCACACTTTCAAACTCATTCTGGCCCACTGTGCGGCGGCGACGGCGGCGGCAAGGTCAACATTAAAACAAATGACAGCATAACTTAGAAAGTTTATAGACCTAGTTCATGAAAATTAGACATAGGCTTAATTAAGTATTATTAAACATCCTACCTGAGTTTCAGGTCACATGATCAAGGTCAAAGGTAATTTAGGGTCAATGAACTTAGACCAAGTTGGCGGAATCATCTTTAAAATCTGAAACTAAGGTTAAGTTTTTGAAATGTCATCATAACTTCAAATTTATATGGACCTAGCTCATAAAACTTGGACATAAGAGTAATTACTATCAATGAACATCCTGTGCGACTTCCAAGGTCAAAGGTCATTTCAGGTCAATGAACTTTGGCCAAGTTGGGGGTATTTGTTGAATTACTATCATATAAATTTGAAAGTTTATGGATCTGATTTATGAAACTTGGACATAAGAGTAATAAAGTATTATTGAACATCCTGGGTGAGTTTTAGGTCACACGACCAACGTCAAAGGTCATTTAAGGTCAATGAACTTTGGCCATGTTGGGGGTATTTGTTTAATAACCATCATGACTCTGAAAGTGTATGGATCTACTTCATAAAACTTGGACATAATAGTAATCAAGTATCACTGAACATTTTGTTCGAGTTTCAAGACGCATGAGCAAAGTCAAAGGTCATTTAAAGTTAGAGGTAATTATTAAATTGCTGTCATAACTTTCAAAGTTTATTAATAAAGTTTATGAAATGTAGACATACGGGTAATCAAGTATTACTGACAAGTCTTAGGTCTCATGATCAAGGTCAAATGTCATTTAGGGTCAATGAACGTACTATCGTATCATTATTCGAATGGTGTTTTTTGTGAATTATTATTTCATAGTAGTTTTTAAAGTCAGCACTTCTGCTATTGAATTGCGCAATGCAGATGAGACTGCCAGAGGCGCTCCACTTGTTTTTTTTTTGCTCCACTAATAGAAGGTCCCCCCCCCCCCACTGGATCCGCCTGTATGTATGACTTTATAAATCCTACTCTTGCCAAAAGTATGGTCGGTCGAAATACTTGAACTTGAACCCCTAATTCTTTGTTTCAGAGTCAAGGGACTGAACCGCTTCACTATTATTTCCTCCATTTATTTTTCCCCTTGAACAGCATGAGAATCTATCTGTACTGATGTTTGATCATCTGATCGAGAAAAATCAATTAGTTAGTACTGAACTGGAGGAGAATGGATTGGACAAACAGGATCTCGATTTTATCAGAGAACAGATTGAAGGATTACCCCCTAAAAAGAGCCAAGATCAGGTCAGATAAGATTTTGCCCAAATTTGCTTGCAATTTATTCAAGTTCAAGGTCAATTCAACATTTATTTCCAGAGATAAAAGCATAAAAAGATAACAATTCAGTGGAGGTGGCAACGAAGTAAGCAGAGCTTGTGACGAGTACACAGTGGCAAATAGACAATAAAGACGTAATGCATGAAAAAACCCTTATCCATGCAAAGTACATTACACAACAAGGGGAAAAGCAAAATGAAAACAAAAACATAATATTATACATTATATCAAATGAAACAGTTAATAAATCGTCAAACCAGTCATCCTACAACAGAAACTAAGGAAACCACTCAATTTAGGGACCGGACGTAAGTTTTTTTTTTCTTAAGATTTGTCTTGGAGTAAATACCAGCTTGGCGTTTGCTAGCAAAAGCTGTCCTGTCGAGTTCCAACGTGTGTTACCATGAAGAGAAACAGAAACAGAATTCAAAGATGGTGAATTTCTAACGTCTGAAGATAAATAGTTCCACTTTTCGGACCTACAAACGAATATTATGTTGATTGAGAGCACGTCCTGTGTCTTTGCAAATGAATTAATGAAGAGGAGTGTGTATTGTATTTAAATAAGATTGATAAGATTGATTTTATTTATACACGATTAAAAAGCCCACCAGTTCACAGACAGATTTCCATTGGGGCCGTGTGGAACATAATATACAATTGGCATGATAAACGTGTGAAAACCAGTGTTTAAAGAACAATAAAAAAATATGTTATTATGAACAGAAGGATCAATAAAATATTACAAAAGAATCACTTTCTGAAAGATGATGAGGAAGGGAGGAGAGGGAGAAAAAAAGGAGAAAAAGGAGAAAAGGAAGAAGAAGAAGAACAAGGAGAAGAAGAAGAAGAAAGAGGAAGAAGAAGAAGAAGAAAGACGAAGGCAAAGAAATGATATATCGTTCACAAAGACATCAATAAGTAATATACATGTACAAAATGAAATGTGGTTGAGGAGCTATCGAGTAATTCGAACAAAGTGGTCTAGTTTCCCGTATTTAGTGATCATCTGGGATAAAATTATTGGAAATGTTTTTTTCAACTGATTTGAGTAGGTATGGGTGTCAACATTTACCAAAAAAAAGGTAGGAAAAATACGGGCTGGAGAAAGTGCTTTTTTCCAAGGTCAATTGTCAATGACCTTTTTTAATGTACTATATAATGGTATCACCCAGATAAAATGTAACAGGTTGGTGATCTTGGTTTCAAAATGCACAGATTCTTACAAGAAGTTCAAATAATAAAAATTAAATACTTACATTTACCCATAAAATTCAAGGTCAAAGGTCAATGACCTTTTTTACACTACATACATATATATATAAACCCCTCAAAAAAGTTTTGAAATCTTGGTTTGGCCATAAATTTCTCCCAACTCCCAATTTTACACAATGCATATTTGACATCATTCAAAAGATCATTTAATTCTCTTTAAAATGATGCCATGCTTGTTATGATCATGCCATCATGATAAGAGCAGGATTCAAAAGTATTGGATGAGGTCTGAATTGAAAAGCTGCAAAACGAGCAAAAACAGTTTGGAAATCTAAGTTTGGCCATTAATTTCTCCCAACTCCCAATTTTACACAATGCATATTTGACATCATTCAAAAGATCATTTAATTCTCTTTAAAATGATACCACGCTTGTTATGATCACGCCGTCACAAAAAGAGCATGATTCAAAAGTGTTGGATGAGGTCTGACTTGAAAAGCTGCAAAAAG
Source organism: Lytechinus pictus (assembly GCF_037042905.1). NCBI lineage: Eukaryota > Metazoa > Echinodermata > Echinoidea > Temnopleuroida > Toxopneustidae > Lytechinus > Lytechinus pictus. The sequence goes on along the minus strand of NC_087250.1, from coordinate 14,211,210 downwards.
AGTAGAAATAGTCATGGAGGGTCAATACAGAACATGATTCTTTTGTTTGTGTCAATAGAGATGAAAATCCATTCAAATCAAGCCACTGCTTCTTCATCTTCTATGTTTTGTTGTGGTTTATGTACTGATGGTTCTGTGAGATAACATGGTTTGAGCCGTTAAGTTGAGTTGAGTTTATTAACAACATTAACATATTTACATGAATGAATATACATATTTACAAGAATGTGATTGTATAACATGAATCATATAAATGCAAGTCATAACATAACATAAGCATAGTCTAAATAAAAACACAATATGATACCGCATGTGATATCAGCATATAATACAAGAGAGTAACATCATGTGGTTTGTCTTGATGCAGTTTCACTTGACAAGAACCAAATCACCATAAAAAATGATTGTATGCATGAACATAAATTATACATGGTATGAGTGATTTTGTACCAAATGAAATGCTGTTAAAGGGAGAACCAAAAGTTAGCACTTGTGCTAGTCGAGAATGGTTTCCCAAAATGATCAAAGTGCAATGTATCTACTCTCCTAAAACAACTTTGTTTTATTTTATTTTTTTCCAAGCTCATATCAATCATCAATCTTCATTAATTAAGTAATTTTTCAGATTTTTAAAAAATGAAAACCGTGTTCTTTTCTCTCGAATACTCTGGGGCAAACTATTCCAAAACTTTGCTCTAATAAAAGATATAGAAAAAATGCCATGTGTAGTGTTACATTTGGGGAGTCTCAGCATGGAATGTTCTCTGCCTCTGGTTTTGTAACTATGATTTAACAACTCAAAGTATTGCTTTACAGAATGTGGTAAATGTTCTTTGTGTAAATCATAAACAAATGTTGATACTGCAAGTTTATGCAAGTCATAAACATCTAATACCCCAGGCTGACGAATAGTGGCCTAGAGCTTGTTCTAAGTAGAGAAAATGTACATCTAATACCCCAGACTGACGAATAGTGGCCTAGAGCTTGTTCTAAGTAGAGAAAATGTAATTGCTCTCATAGCCATTTTCTGCGCCAAATGTATACAATTTAGATGGCTCCTGTAGCTACTTCCCCAAACTTCAATTCCAAAAGATATGTGTGGTTGTATAAAACATTTATACAAAAGCATTAGAACATGTCGTGGTACATAGTAACGCAATTTAAAAAGCAAACCAATTTTCCGCCTAATGCATTTATCAATACATTGGATCTGGTTTTTCCACAACAAAGACTCATCGATTTGAATTCCTACAAAAGATGCCACATGTACTTTTTCTATAACTGTTTCACATAAAGTCTATACACCTTCAATTTCAATAGATCGTCTTGGTCCTTTTATCATATAATTTGTTTTCTTCAAATGTATGGTTAATTTATTAAGTACACACCAACTATACACCTCTTTTAATTTCTTACTTACATAGTTCATATCAATATCTTTTTGACATTTGGGGAAAGTATGGAAAATATTTGAATCATCTGCAAAAAGTCTAAACTGGAAAAAATCAGTTGATCATGGTAAGTCATTAATATATAATAAAAAGAGTGTGGGCCCCAGGACTGATCCTTGGGGAACACCACATGTTATCCTTCTACTACTGGGCATTTCATCTTTGTAACATAAAACCTGCGATCGGTCCATTGAGTTTTTCTGGAACCACTGCAATACAATACCTCTTATTCCATAATGCTTTAATTTTTCGTAGAGTATGTTATGATTGATTGTATCAAACACGTTTTTGAAATCTATAAATATACCTATGGTTATTTCACCCATATCAATCGCCTTCAATAATGCGTTTACCAAATTTATTACTGATAATTTTGTACTATATCTCTTACGAAAGCCATACTGATGTCTATACAAAATATCACTGGACTCTAGAAAGGACATGAGAAGCATATTAACTAATTTTTCAAAGATTTTTGCAATAACTGGTAAAACTATAATGGGTCTATAATTGTCTGGGTCATCCTTCGAACCCTTTTTATACAGGAGGGTCACTTTTGCTACCTTTAGGGCATCTGGGAATTTGCCCAGTTCTAATGATAAATTGAAAATATAAGTCAACGGAGAAGCAATGAAAGGTGCTGCATCCTTGATCAATCTAACTGGCAAATTATCATACCCATGAGATTTTGAAGCATCTAAAGTACATAAAATATGTTTAACTTCCTCTTCCATTATGGGTTTTCAAAATAAAGATATCTCATTTGAAGCACCCAAATAATCTTTAAAACAAGAATTAGGAAGCCCATTTGGTATTAGTTCTGCCAAATTTGACCCAACAGTAACAAAGTAGTCGTTAAGTTTCTCGGCTAAATCCTTTCCTGAGGTATCAATCGTATCTAATCCACCTCGATTAATGACCAACCCCTCAATAGTATGCATATTTTTATCCTTACTTTTCCCAATTAACTCTTTAATAGTTTCCCAGGTCTTTCCCATATAATTTTTATTATAATCAAAGTAATTGCAATAATACATTCTCTTAGCATTTGTATAACTGTCACCAAAGTGTTCCTATACCTTTTATATTTATTCCCATACTCTTCATTAAAATTCGACGACCGGTACTTTTTGAACAGTTTGTTTTTGTTCCTGATACATTTAATAATTGCTGATGAAATCCACGGTTTCTTGGGACTATTCTCTTCACGAGATACATTGTGTTCTGTGTTAGGTGCGTGTTTATCACACACTTTCACAAACATGTCATTAAAAACTTCATATGCTCTATTTACCTCTTTGTGTCTGAATACAGGTACCCAATCGATTTTACCAAGATCTTCATGAAATTATTGAATATTAAATGACTCGTAGGATCGGGCAACTTTCCTCATGAAAGCGTTCTTACTCTTATTCTTACTTTCAAATATTACAAAATTTGGAAAATGATCAGAGGCATCTGTTTCGATAACACCTGAATGAATTGCATGATTATAAACATTAGCATAAAAATGATCAATAACTGATGAGGTAGAATTAGTCACCCTGGTGGGGGGTGAGATAAGCTGCTGAAGTCCTATACTTTCTATCATACTTAAATAATCATGTACCTTTTGATTAATTGTTTGAGACGCATCTATATTGAAATCACCAATAAGTACAATGTTCGTTTTTCCAACATTAACCTCTTCCAAAACACCAAGCAAGCTACTTTGAAACTGATCAATATCAGTGTTTGGTTTCCTATAAATTATACCTATCACAGTTTTATCAAAAAAATCTTGTCCAGCAACAATGTTCCAACGTTGTCTGGCAACGTTGATCCAATGTTGGCTAAATTGTCAAATACAACATTGCTACAACGTTGGTAAGCAACGTTGCATCATCGATAGAAGTGCACGTCTATACATCGTCAGACCAACAACATTTCCAACGTCAGTTCAACGGTGACACCATCAATGCTCCAACGTTGGTATAATGTCGGCTGAGTCATCAATAACAGCGTTGCTCCAACGTTGATGGGCAACGTTGAAGCAGCGATGGACGTGCACGTGCATACATCGTCAGTCCAACTATGTTTACAACGTTGGTTCAACGTTGTCCAGCAACAATTGCTCCAACGTTGTCTGGCAACATTGCTCCACCATTGTTACATCGTTGCTCCAACGTTATTCCAACGTATGGCAGTATATTAACAAAACATTAATTGGTTTCAATGTGAAGTCCACCATTACAACTCTTTTATCATCATGTCTTATCCTATCCTAAAATCCAACATCCTAATCCTGCATCCTATTCCTATCATCCTACACCTATCCACTGAATCCTGTCATTGACTCCTATATATAGAGCAACTTTGCTATACTTGACAGAATACAGTTAATATCATTTTCCACACTTAACCTTGTAAATTTCACTTAGAATAATAGGTTTTGATTATAAATGATATGGTAATGGAGCCACATACTTTTCTGAAATTTTTCATGGTGGAAATATTGAATAAACATAAACACTCTAATTATTATAGCAATATAACCTAAAATCTTTGTCATTTACTGATGTAATGAATATTCATGAGTGCATAATCATTATGTCCAGATGAGGCAGGTATGGCAGCGTTGGTCCAATGTTGGTCCAACGTTGGCGTAAACGTTGATTCAATGTTTGTCTAATATCGGTTAAATGTTGTTGTAACGTTGATTCTTTGTTGGTCTAATTTTAAACAAATCCAACGATGCGCCATCTCCATCAAACAGTTTTCAACACTGTGCCTTCATCATCTGTAACCTGTTCATGATTCTGTCAAAAAACATTACAACTATTATTACAGCCATTAATTTTTTTTCATTCTCTCTGTTACAAGTCTCTTCACATAATTAAGAGGAATCAAGAGAATTACGTGTGATATTTATTGAGGCCTTTGTAGCAGTCAAACTTTTTTGACATCCTCTTTTTCTCAAACAAGACTAATACCAAAAAAACATATGCATATGTAATAAGAATTAAGATGTATTACATTTTTTTGCGAGTTGCAATCTCTGTTTCTGTCTACAATTGTTAATGACTCGGTATGCAATGCCAACATGTGTAATTGCAGTCTCTCAGTATTAACAAAATCTAAAAAGGAGGTCGCGTAACTTGGCCTCACTCAGAGTAACGTAGCTACTGCCTACTGTAACTAAAGAGCACCTCTTTTTGATTAAGATAGAAGTCAACTGAGATCTCAATATACATGGCCATGACCTAGTCTCGCTCGTGCCATAACTCTTAAATGATATTTCAGCGTCAAGTGTAAGCATGCCTCACGTAGCTACTACAGGTTTGACTGCAGTTGGAAAACACTCGGTCCAGGCTAGGCCAGGCATGACCGACCAGGTCAATTCAAGGCAGCGTATAATAAATAAGGCAGGAATGCCAGGTAGCAAGTCATTGGGTGATTTCAAGTACGGTGTACGGTGTTGAGAGCGCGAAAGGGCTGCTGAACTGAGCTCCAACACCAAGCGTAATATTATTTTTCATTGAAATGTATTAAAACTCTATTGATTTGCTCTTATCTTAAATGTAAAAGATACTTTTACGGAGATGGTTCGTCGTGTTTACCCCCTGTTTGTGAGCTACAGTTCATCAACACCAACATTGAACTTTAAATCACGATTCTCCCAATCCCTGGGGGTCGGTGTTGCTGAATGGGGAAATTGCACGTAGATCATCAACACCATGCACCATGCAGCCGCAGTGCAGTGTTGGGTTCAGCAGATTACAATTAACACCAGCCTTCAACGCAAACTGCCGGAAATACACCATATTTTCCGAGGTCAATCTCAACACCAGCCTGATTCAAGTACGGTGTTGTCACAATACCAACACCAGATTTCAACACTGTACTTGAAATTATTGAAATCACCCAATGACTGTTGCCTTGCCCTTGGTATCGCATACTCGTTCCCACTCACACGTATTGCGAGGTTAGTATTACTATTAGTCACTCACACAGTGACTGGTGTAAGTACTTACACGAAAAGACTAGCGTCGGACTGTACGCGCACAGAAGCTGACTCCGGGATCTTTCGGAGGGGATCAACGGTTGCAGTTACCGACTATCTGCAAGTGCAAAGAAAATTCCACTGCAGATTGTAGGTCCTAAATATGCAGCTTATATGTACTGTTCCAGATCACAACATATTCAGGAGTTTAATTGTCTATATCCAGTCCAAATTCTGCCAGATTCTTCAAGTTCAAAATTGTCGCCAACGTTGTGCTTTTGCTGGCTGTTCAACAACTATCCAATCAAACGTGTTTCCAACGTTGTGCCATTGTCGACCGTCCCACAACTCTCCAACAAACTAGTGTCCAACTTTGTCAACGTTGTGCCATTGTCGGTTGTTCAACAACTTCCAGCGAACTAGTTTCCAACGTTGCCAACATTGTGCCTTTGCAGGCTGTTCAACAACTATCCAATAAAACGTGTTTCACACGTTGTGACATTGTCGACTGTCCAACATCTCTCCAACAAGTTTCCAACGTTGCCAATGTCATGTCATTGTTGATTGTCCATCATCTTTCCATCAAACTAGTTTCCAACTTCGATTCAACGTTAATCCATCAAGTTTTTCCAACGTCCAACGACTTTCAAGTTTCCAACGTACAGCCAACGTTGGCTTATTACCTGGGGTGTCCACAGCCTTGGCTATTATTTGTGAGATCTGGCCACCTGCTACCCCACCCTCACTAAGCTCCCCACACAGCTCATCGAGATTGAGCTGCATAGTGCGTAGTCCAGATTGGACCTTGTTGTTTGGAAGTGCCTTTTCCCAAAGCTAACATAGAGGGCACATGTCTCCCAATCTCTAATCAACGCCAATCCACTCATCTTCCCTCCCCAACAAGGTCCAGTACAAAACTTTGCTGTACCAGAAAAGCTAGGCATCAATCAAACAAGTTACACGGTAGGGGGTCAGGTGCCCTAGTCTCACACACCAAACAAGACACATTTTTACCCGAAACAACTTCACCTCAAACAGGGTGAAAAATGCAAATTTGTGGTTTTTTTTTTACAATGTAAACATAAGGCTCCGTGTTCATGCACTTAAAAAATATCTATTCAGCGCCTTCCTCTCTCGCCAAATGATTCCACCCATGAACCAAGTATCAAAGTTTGAATAAGTAGACTACACCAGTCACAAGGAGGCAACAGCTGGTAAACATCTCTGGCTCAGGCAGCGATCAACGGATCCTGGCCCCCAGCCCCATCGTGGTCAATGGGCAGTGGAGGGTCAGGGGAAACCAGACCAGTGGCCTACAGGTACGACTAGTCTCTTGTACCAAACTTTTGCCTCCACTCAAATACAAGTTTACCCCCAAGGACGATGAAAATACACAGATGTGACCGATGTTCTACAGAATAGACATATACCGCCATGATAATTTGATATTCACATTTTGTTCTATTGAAATATTTTTTCTCTTACCCAATGATTTCATCCGTGGAATAAGTATTACAGTTTATAAGACTAGACTACGAAAACCAGGACGCTGTTGCTTCCATGAAATGACCTCCTGACCTCCATGATAAGGGGCAGTCAGTGGTTTTTTGTATATGGAGCTATATATAGCTCTATGGTTTGGACATGGTTTGTTATACATGTGTTTGCAGCTAGTGTATTCCATACTATGGACATCCATGTCCATACCCAGCTAACTATAATAACATTCATGAAAGATCCTAGAAATGCTTTCAAAAGAAATTTTTAAGAACATTTGTATAACATTAATGAAACAATATTCCCCTGATGTTAAACATGAAATAAAAGTTAATATTATGATGCCAAGCAGATATATTTTCCGAAATGTTACATAGATCTAAGTTTACCCATAGTTGATGAAAAAAAAATTCTTAAGACACAATTAATATTTTTCTAACGTTTTTATAATGTTACATTTAATTAATGTGAATATTTTTTGTTCAAACGTTCGATGTTATGACCATGATGATGATAAAAAAGTCATGAATGTTTGTTTTCAAAATATTTCGACAAAACATTTTTGATAATGTTATGATTTTCTTAAATATATTAGATACATGATAATTTTGCCGTTTTTGCATATTGAATTAACATTTTGATAGCAACACAATAACATTTTATTGACATCTACATGTACATGAATCGGATGTAAAAATAGCATTTTGAAAATGTTGTTAGAATACTTGAAATGAAATGATCGATATATGAAACATGGTTTTACAACACTTTTTAACAAAAGCATTCTTGAAAAATGTTTTCAATATTGTTTTCCAAAATGTCAACTTTAAAAAATATATATAGAAACATCCTGATAATTTTAACATAAATTGTTGAGAAACAAAACAGATATACAATTTTATAATGTTATATACATGTACCTACATTGGATGTGATAATAAATGTTATGAAACTATATGTTTATGTATCATTTTGACTTCACGTTTTTGAAAAAAATGTTTTCCTAAAAATTTTCAAAAGCGTTAATTAAATGTATATATCATTAACATGTTTTTCAATGTTTTATGATGATATGAATATAATTTTTTTCAGAAACTTGATAATACTACTAACATTTTTGTAAGGTTATACATTTGATGTAAAATAAACATTTTAAAAATGTTGTAAGATCGAATATTATGACAATAACATCAACCGTTCAACAAAACATTTTTGAAATAAAATTTCCAAAAATATTTATAAATGTATTAGAAACATCCTTATTTTTAGTAGTATAATTTTAACATTTTTTTTGTATTTTGCTGACATTTTGATAAAGTTATTGGGATCTATTTTTAACTCATCCGGCCCGAAGGGCTAGATGAGCTTATGCCGTGGCGTGGCGTCCGTCCACAATTTCAAAATGCTTCTCCTTCGCGGCCATTTCAAGTCCGATTTCAATTCTGTTTGCTTTATATTATGATCGCACTAGGTAGGGGATTCAAAACTTCTACATAAAATTTTGAAACTCATTAAATATGCTAATTTATGTGCATTTTTCAAAATTCACAAAAAATGCTTCTTCTTAATTAATTGACCGATTTTGAATTGTTTGCTTCCATCTGGTAGAGCCTCATGAAGGTCACCAAACTTTTACACAAAAATTTGAAATTTGGCCGGAGTAGAAATTATTTATGCTAATTTATGCGAAATTCATAAATCACAGAAAATGCCTCTTCTTTATTTGTTGACTGAATTTCAAAATGCTGCCTCTTCGTCATTTCAAGTCTGATTTTAATTCTGTTTGCTATTTTAATATGATAGTATTAGGTGGGGGATTCAAACCTTCTACACAGAATTTTGAAACTCATTAAATATGCTAATTTATGCGCATTATTCAAAATTCACAAAAAATGCTTCTCCTTCGTTATTTGTTGACCTATTTCGGCTTCCTTTTGGTAGCACTTCATGAGGTTCACCAAATTTCTACACAGAATTTTGAAATTTTGACTAGGAAAAATTGTATCATATGCGAAATGTATTCATAAATCAACAGGAATTGCGTCTTATTTGTTGACCGATTTTGATTTTTTTTCCATCTGGTAGATCTGCATGAGGTTCACCAAACCTGTACATCATTTGTTGATCAATTTTAATTTTCTTTGTTTTATATGATCGCTTTAGGTGGTGATACAAAATTTCAACACAGAATTTTGAAACTCATTAAATATGCTAATTTATTTATATATTTTCAAAACTCAAAAAAATAACTTATTTATTTGTTGATTATTTTTGTTCCATCTGAGAGCTACATGAGGTTCACCAAGGTTCTACACAGAGTTTAGAAATTTTGACTAGAAAATTATTTATGCTAATTTATGATAAAATTTATTCATAGATCACAAAAAAGCTTCTATGTAATTTCTTCATCAATTTCAATTCTATATCCTCAATTTATGTCACCAATATAATTCACTACAGTGACGTCAACTGGGCTGAAATTAAAATTGTGTTAAATATCGTTGCGAGATGCTGGATGAGCTCCACATCATTGATGTGCTAGTTTTAAAAGGTTGTAATACTAGTATCATATCAATGACATCAAATGTTCTAAGAATGTCATAACTGAAACTGCTTTATAGTATTTTCACTAAAAAAAGAGAGAAAATATTGTTTTAATACATATTTATGATATAACATCATCTGATCTTTTAAGAAATAAATTCATTTTACTATCATCGTTTTTATAATGTTATACATTATGTGAAAAAAATATATGTTGGTAGAATATGACTATAACATAAAACATCATTCTCGAAATGTCATGATTATAATTATGCTTCTCAAATATTAAAAAAAAACTTATTTTTAGAAAAGCTTTTCCAATGTTTAAAAAAAATGTTTGAAAAATGAATCAGAAACATCCTAATTTTGACATTTTTATGATATCATTTTTAAAGGACAAGTCCACCCCAGAAAATTGTTGATTTTTACAAATAGCGAAAAACTCTAACAAGCACAACGGTGAAAATTTCATCAAAATCTGAAGTAAAATGAGAAAGTTACAAAGTTTCCATTATTTTTCACAAAACAGTTATATGCACGACTCAGACATGCAAATGAGAGAGTTGATGTCCCTCACTCTCCATTTTTTGTATGATATTGTTTGAATTATAAAATGTATTTCAATTTTTACAGATTTGACAATAAGGACCGAATTGATCGAACCATAAATTTTAAAACAAAGCTAATACCATATGTTCAGGGAGGAACAAAACTTTGTTTCACAGGACAACAGGGATAAAATTGGAATATTCAATATTTCATATAATAAATTACAAAAGAAATAGTGAGTGATGTCATCAGTCCCCTCATTTGCATACCTGTCCAGGATGTGAATATAACTGTTTTGTGAAAATTATAAGGCGAGACTTAAAAATGTCATAACTTTCTTATTTTGCATCTGATTTTGATTTAATTTTTCAGTATTATTCTTGTTGGATTTTTTCTCTTTTTATTCAAATCAACTTTTTATGGGGTGGACTTGTCATTTAAGACACAAATAATTATCATGCCATGGGTGTGACAACAAACTTTCCCACAAAATTATGATAATATATATATATTTTTTTAATAACTAAACATTTTTGAAAAAAAAGGTTTTCTAATGTTTTCCTGAAGTACTAATGAATTGTACAACAAACATTCATATTTTGGTGTTTTTATGATATCATAATTTTAAGAAACAAAATAACATTTTACTATAATATCTCTATAATCATGATAATTACGGTAAATAGATATAAAAAAATACTATCTTAAAACTTTGGTAAAATTTAATGATTTATAAGACATGTCTTATACTTCTTAGACATCACCATTATTGTTATAAAAATTGCACTGCACTTTCCGCTTTCATCTGGTGTTTACAAATGCGAAATGATGTTGATATTTTGATCGAGTTATACCATATTTTTGACTTGTATTTAAGTGTAACAAAGCTTGCGTGCGCTTGCGAAATCTCTTCTATCCAATGAACGGCCTTATACCTCTCAAATCTTAAAGGTCAAGTCCACCCCAGAAAAAGGTTGATTTGAATAAATAGAGAACTCAAACATGAATAACGCTGAAAACTTCATAAAAATCGGATGTAAAATAAGAAAGTTATGACATTTTAAAGTTTCGCTTATTTTTCACAAAACAGTTCTATGCTCAACTCAGTGATACGCAAATGAGAGAGTCGATGATGTCACTCACTCACTATTTCTTTTGCTTTTTATTGTTTGAATAATACAATATTTCAAAAATTGCACTGCACTTTCCGCCTTCATCTGGTGTTTACAAATGCGAAATGATGTTGATATTTTGTTCGAGTTATACCATATTTTTTACTTGTATTTAAGTGTAACAAAGCATGCGTGCGCTTGCGAAATCTCTTCTATCCAATGAACGGCCTTATACCTCTCAAATCTTAAAGGTCAAGTCCACCCCAGAAAAAGGTTGATTTGAATAAATAGAGAACTCAAACATGAATAACGCTGAAAACTTCATAAAAATCGGATGTAAAATAAGAAAGTTATGACATTTTAAAGTTTCGCTTATTTTTCACAAACCAGTTCTATGCTCAACTCAGTGATATGCAAATGAGAGAGTCGATGATGTCACTCACTCACTATTTCTTTTGCTTTTTATTGTTTGAATAATACAATATTTCAATTTTTACGAATTCGACAATTAGGATCCCCTTGCTTGAACCACAAAATGTTAAAATAATGGAAGTTCAGGGAGGAATGAGACTTTATGTCACATGACAATGACGAGAAAATCAAAATATTTCATATTTCATATAATAAAATACAAAAGAAATAGTGAGTGGATGATGTCATCGGTCCCCTCATTTGCATGCCGACCAGGATGTGCATATAACTGTTTTGAAAAATTAAGCGAAACTTTAAAATGTTATAACTTTCTTATTTTACATCCGATTTTGATGAAATTTTCAGTGTTATGTTTGTTTGATTTTTCTCTTTCTATTCCAATCAGCTTTTTGTTGGGGTGGACTTGTCCTTTAAATTATAAGGCCAAATCTACTGAAAATAATGAAATAATTTTTTTTTTTATATGATAGAATAATTTTGATTGGCGCATATACTTTTTTTTGTATGAGAGCGCCGCTAAAAATCAAACAACAACATCTTGACTTTAACAGTGAAAATAGTAATTGTGACGATGGTACAACGTTGGAATGTAGTTTGTTCCTGGGTTGTTCGAACAATTACATTATGCCAACGTTGGGAAACATTCAACGTTGGGAAAACATTTGGCCATCTGGACATATTCATTAGCCAGAGAATGACCAAAATTTCAGCTTATATATACGTGAAATCTTATGTTTACGTACCTGTTAAAAGTTTCACAAAAGTATGGAGCCTGATTAACATATCATTAATTCATTAAATAGATCATTCATTGGTGAAATTTTCAAGGTACATGTATATATATAGAAAAATTGTTATTAAATGTATTCTGCCAGGTATCGGAGAGTGGTCTCATATATAGGAATCAATGACGGGTTTCAGTGGATAGGTGTAGATACAGAATGATAGGTTTAAGATAAGGATAGGATTAGAATATGATAAAATATTTTATGGGATAAAGTTGTAGAGATCAACTTCACCTTGAAAGCACATTCAAATTTTGGAAACATTCACTTGTTACATTAGTAAGATACCATTGCAACATTTTCTCAACATTTTTAGAATATTAAACAATAACAATTATATTTTCAATTTTTATTAAACTGTTACTGTTAGATCTATTTGCTAACTTAATATACAATTGTCCATCAAATTGAATAGCTCAAGGAAGGATGAAGTTTGTCAAATTTGAACACAATTGGTACTTGCCGGAATTTTCATAATTTTCGATTTCTTGAAAAAAAAACCCATTTGATTTAGTCTAGTCCATCCCAACGAAAACTTGATTTAAATAAAAAGAGAAAAATCCAACAAGCATAACACTGAAAATATCATCAAAATCGGATGTGAAATAAGAAGTTATGACATTTTTAAGTTTCACTTCATTTCACAAAACAGTTATATGCCGCACATCTCGGTTGGTATGCAAATGAGTGAACTGATGACATCACTCACTCTCTATTTCTATTGTACTTTATTATATGAAATAAATTTATTTTCTCGTCATTGTCATGTGAAATGAAGTTTCATTCCTCCCTGAACACGTGGAATTCCATTATTTGAACATTTTGTGGTTCAGGCATGCAAGGAGGTCCTAATTGTCAATTTCGTAAAAAAATGAAATATTGTATAATTCAAACAATAAAAAACAAAAGAAATAGTGAGTGAGTGACATCATCAACTCTCTCATTTGGATGTAACTGACTCGTTCATATAACTATTTTGTGAAAAATACCGGTAAGCGAACTTTTAAATGTCATAACTTTCTTATTTTACATCCGATTTTGATAAAATTTTCAGCATTGTGCTTGTCTGATTTTTCTCTATTGATTCTAATCAATATTTTTCTGAGGTGGACTTGACCTTTAATTTCCATTTTATTTTCATTCATTTTGCACAAAAAATTAGTCTAATTAGACCAAATGGTAAATGGACTAAATTGCTATTGACCAACTGGTCATTAGACGAAATGACATTAAACTAGATTAAAGTAGACCATGTGGTGAGAGGACGAACTGATGGTAGATCAAATAGACAGTTTGCAAATGGACGAATAGGCATTAGACGAATTGGAAGTAACCCGTATCCAATTATGGAGTAACAAACTCATCAATACATTTGAAACAACTTAGCTCTATGCTATTGCATTACACTGACTGCCCCTTATCATGGAGGTCAGGAGGTCATTTCATGGAAGCAACAGGGTCCTGGTTTTCGTAGTCTAGTCTTATAAGCTGTAATACTTATTCCACGGATGAAATCATTGGGTAAGAGAAAAAACATTTCAATAGAACAAAATGTGAATATCAAATTATCATGGCGGTATATGTCTATTCTGTAGAACATCGGTCACATCTGTGTATTTTCATCGTCCTTGGGGGTAAACTTGTATTTGAGTGGAGGCAAAAGTTTGGTACAAGAGACTAGTCGTACCTGTAGGCCACTGGTCTGGTTTCCCCTGACCCTCCACTGCCCATTGACCACGATGGGGGTGGGGGCCAGGATCCGTTGATCGCTGCCTGAGCCAGAGATGTTTACCAGCTGTTGCCTCCTTGTGACTGGTGTAGTCTACTTATTCAAACTTTGATACTTGGTTCATGGGTGGAATCATTTGGCGAGAGAGGAAGGCGATGAATAGATATTTTTTAAGTGCATGAACACGGAGCCTTATGTTTACAGTGTAAAAAGAAAAAACAACTTTACATTTTTCACCCTGTTTGAGGTGAAGTTGTTTCGGGTAAAAATGTGTCTTGTTTGGTGTGTGAGACTAGGGCACCTGACCCCCTACCGTGTAACTTGTTTGATTGATGCCTAGCTTTTCTGGTACAGCAAAGTTTTGTACTGGACCTTGTTGGGGAGGGAAGATGAGTGGATTGGCGCTGATTAGAGATTGGGAGACATGTGCCCTCTATGTTAGCTTTGGGAAAAGGCACTTCCAAACAACAAGGTCCAATCTGGACTACATAGTGCGAGACATGGCCTGGTCTCCCTCAGGTTCCATTCCCCTCTCCCGCTCAACTGCTCTGTCAATTCCTGGGTGGGCAATAAAAGGCTGCCTCTGCGATGGTGTTTGGCCTTGTGGTTTACTACAGTACTGCTGCTAGGCAATAATTTCCTTGGCATTTTACTTTTCCTTGTACCGCTAGGCATCATGGAATGTCAGAAAGTACACAAAATTCTATGAATGGGACTCTAGATGAAAATTGATGCCAACAACAGCAAAGTACTTGTCTTGAAGACACTGATTTTTTCCTTTCACAGATATAACTAATGAAAGCAATCAACACCAAAGCTGACCAAATAGATTCTTAAGTCGAACATGTAGAAAGCAGTGATGATGTAAAATGCGAAAAGAACAATATTATCACAAATCCAGAGACCATAAGAAAAGCTTGATGACACTGTTCACTAAGGCTTGCTTATCGTGGTTTGAAATACCCATGCATGTTTGTTTGTTTCTTATGTGTTTGCTTGTGCAAAGGTGTGTTTGATTGCATATTAATGTTGATATTAAGGTGCATGAAAACAATTAAAAGAAACCACCGAGAAACTCACTCATCACCACGGGAAAAAGAACAGTGACTTTCAATATTGTGTCATTTTGCAACTTTTGAATTTTGACCTTGCCCCCCATTCCAAGGCACTGTACCTCCATGTGAACCATAATCATATCATGTAGGGTATCATTTTAAAGATAATTAAATGATCTGTTCATTGATATTTACTAAAACCGAGGAGGGATTATCGATCAAAGTCAGATTCCAAACTTTTTTTGAGTAGTTTATATGTATATATATATATATATATATATATGCCATACTGTATAATGGTGATCTTGGTGTCAAAATGCACAGATTCTTACACGGAGATCAAATAAAGTAAAATTAAGCACCATAGAATGCATATTCACCAATAAAGTTCAAGGTCAAAGGTCAATGACCTTTTAAACATATATACCGTATAATGGTATCTGTGAGATAAAACGATGCATGTTGATAATCTTGGTGTCAAATTGCACGAATAGTTTAACAAGAAGATAAAAGGCACATCATTCACCGTTGAAATCCGAACTCAAAGTTCAAAAGTTAACAAAGATCTATTCATATATACATGCAAAAGCCCCCCCCAAAAAAAAAAAAAATCCTTTATGTTCACATTTATTTGTTAATAATATAAAGAAAGATGGCTATTTGTAATGAAAACCTGGGTGTTTGATAATTTCACTCTGAAATGAAGATGAATGAAGGTCATGGAAAATGTATTTAGGAGTTAGAACTATTTCAATAACGTCAGGAGAATTTAAGTAAATAGGTTGATAATTAGATTGTGGCAAGTAGCTATAGTGATTCTGATGTGAAAACTACACATGATACAATACATATCTAAATGCTGGCCTGCATGAAAAATGAACACAAAACTAACATCTTGGGTGATCTTTTATTTATTTATTTATTTATTTCTGATATTTTGACAGGGCAGCCCATTCACCAATAAGTAGTGGTCTTCCATGGGGCCCTAAATTACAATAAACATATTTACACAATGCATAACGTATGTACAGAATGTAACGGCATTAAGATTCACATTAGGATTTGAATGTAAAACGAAACATTAACAAACTTAGCAGCGAACAAAACGCAGACGGGCACTCGTTTGACATATAATCAAATATCAATAAATCAAATTAACTAAGAGCGACATCTTGAAATTACTGATAATATACACCAAATCATCAAGGTCATGCTAACACAAAATACGCACACATGGGTGTCGATCGGTATTCTTGGTTGGGGGGGGGGGTGATTGACACAAATGTTCTTGTGGATGGGGATCTTTCAACATTACCCCCACTAAAATCACAAGTTAGGACATTTGGGAGTGGTTGATATGCACGGTGTTCTTGCAGTGGCGTACCGTGAGTCACGGCATTGGGGGGGGGGGGTACCAGCAACATTTTTGAGTCACTTAGTGAGCGCGCGAAGCGCGCTCAGTTGCCAGGTATACTGACCTAATAGGGACATTTTAAGGACAGTGCCATTAAACGGATATGTATTTCACTGCCCAAATAATGCGAGCGCGAAGCGCGAGCTGAAAATTTTTGATATGCAGACCAAAAAAGGACATTATAAGCAAATTTTTGTAATCATGATACATACCTGTCTCGCTAAACAAACAATGCGAGCGCGAAGCGCGAGCTGAAATTTTTGTAAATATTTACCCCAAACAAGGACATGTTAAGGACTATATTTTAGGAATCCATTAAGAATATATATATCTCACCATAGTCATCTAATGCGAGTGCATAGCGCTTGCTGATTTTGCTACATCTAAACACATGAAGCACTTTTTGTAGTCATTGTAATCATGATAATACGCATCTCACTCATCAAATATTGCGAGCGCGAAGCGCGAACTGAAAATTTAGGATATTCAGACCTAAAGAGAGGCATTCTAAGGCCTGTTTGTAAGAATTCACTAAGACCATACGATACGTATTTCACTAAACAAATGATGCGATCGAAAATGTTTGATATTCAGATCAGAAAAAGGGACATTTTAAGGACTGATTTTTAGAAATTCATGAAGAGCAGTCATATCTCACCAATCTACTAGTGCGAACGTAAGCACGGACAGGAAATGTTTTATATTAACACCTTAAGATGGGGCAATCACTTTAAGTAGTCATGAAAAAGAACCATATGTCACTACATAAAACAATAATAAGTCGAAGTGCGAGGAAATATATTTGGTGTATATTGACTTAAAAACGTTAAACAGACAATGCGAGTACCGGGAACAATGAAGAAATCTAGGCCTGAGCAAAATAATGTTATGAAAAAATGTTTCTTATATATTATAACATAACATTATTATAATATAACATTATAATGAACAATAATTTCTTCAGTCCCACTACGTTTCTC
Source organism: Lytechinus pictus (assembly GCF_037042905.1). NCBI lineage: Eukaryota > Metazoa > Echinodermata > Echinoidea > Temnopleuroida > Toxopneustidae > Lytechinus > Lytechinus pictus. Next base: position 14,193,680 of record NC_087250.1, on the reverse strand, counting down.
TTCCTTTCTCCTCTTCCCCGTTTTTTTTTGGCCAGCCGATTGGGGGGCACGTGCCCCCATGCCCCCCCATAGTTACGCCACTGTGTTCTTGGAAATTCTTTCATTATTGCAGTGTACTGTACTTATGATTTTTTTTTGAAAATTCAATTTGTGTTACAAGTAAGCCTATTCTAAACTCATACGAAAGAAAAAAATGACTAAATTTGTCTGGACCATGTACAAAGTGATCTGTTTATTGGACATGATGTATACAACTTCTCTCTTAAATCTAACCCGACTGGCGATATCTTTTTTCTTCTTTAATAATGCATGATGATAAAATGCAGATTCGGACAAATTAAGACTAGCACAAATTACAAACTGTGTGGCTTCTCGTGCGCCATCGGGCTTACCGTCATTCCTTAGACGATTTTAACCCTGAATTTTAACATGTTTTAAATGCTTTATAAGTGCATAAAACAAAAACAAACATAAAAACAATCAAAACTCAACTCTCATGTTATGATATTTCTCCAACATTTTCTTGAACCATCAGTGTGTAATATCAACTAATATATGTGTTAAAATGAAATTTACGTACCGCATGAGTGTGCTCATATTATAGAATGCAAAACTGTCATCCCTTTCCAAACTCAAAAGAGATTTCTTTTTGCCAAAATAAGAAAGAGCCAACTAAGTTTAGATATTCAATTCCATAACAATAACAAGAATAACATGGGAAAAAAAATCCGATGTTCATATCCGAAGAAACGCTTTAGAGAGAAATTAATGATTATTCTATCTGAAACCATTAATTGATTTCACTTATTAAAAGATTGTAAAAATATGAGCATATTACCACTGGTGGGATGGAACACCCTATCAACAAAAGTTGTTTTTCGTCGGGGTCCTTTTATATCATGTGTTAAAAAATATCATAGACGTAAACATTTCATTCTTTTTCATCTTGAACCTCCACCCATCTGTTTAAAAGTCCTGGAAAAGAATGTTTTTATTTAATAACAATATACAAAAATTGCGAGGGAAACAAACTGATTGATGGCATACTATAATCATCACTATAATCATCATGATCAAACCTTTACATTTTTTCATCATCATTATTATAAATTTTCTACCCTAAATTATTGGGGGGGGGGATGATAATACAGGCCACCCCCCCACTTGAAATATTGGGGGGGATATATCCCCCCATCCCCCCCCCCCCGTGATCGACACCCATGTACGCACAACAGTGGATGTTCCGCAAGTTATTTATAAATTACAATTTCTTCTAAACATTCTCTGAAATGAAATGACAGAATGAGCTGTTCTAATTGAATTATCAAGCTTATTCCATTCAAATATTGAAGATACAATTGGACTACACTTATAACAATCATTGCGAAACTTGGGCACGCGTAAATATCCACTGTCTCTCTGTCTGGTATGATGTTCATGTACATCATTTGGATTGGTTAAGTTTACCTGAAGGTAAGAAGGTGCTAAATTATGAACACATTTATATATCATCAAAACGCGACTGAGCTCAAATCGTTTGTCTAGTGTCATCCATTTAAGACTTGCGAACAAATCAGCCGACGGTGTGTCGTATGTCTTGTTCAATATTATTATTATAATAATAATTATAAGGGCGGACAGCAGATATGATGCTTTGTCCTACAGCATTAGCTTCTGGCAGCTCGTAATTAGAGGTGATTTCTTTCAAGAAAGGGATTTCATCTTTGGTAAAGTTGAGATACATAATGTCCGACACTTATTGCCATTCCATGACAAAAGTTGCAACTGTAATGATGACCTTCTTTTCATATTCATCATACCTCTGCTGTTTGGAAATGCTCTCAGATGATGTTAGCTGTGAAATGAGAGTTGACCCTATCCTATCCATTTTCAGACGATTAAGCTGTTAGTTAATAGTATTTATTATAGCATTGAGATGAGTGATCGATTGCCGGACAGAAAAAGACATGACTACCTTGATTTTAGATTTATATGATGCATTAAATGCTGCTACTTGAAATATATACCCGATTTGTTTTATTGTTTATGGCAATGCATCGCAAAATATAAAAAGAAGTGTTATTTGATCTGAATATCACCATGATTTTGACAGCATAATTGTTCAAGGATTCAACTTTTCATTTTGTGCTCAAATCTGCATGCAGTTTCGTCATGTTTACATCAGAATCACTATACATCCATGCCACAATCAAGTTCTTAACCTTGTAATTAATTCCTACTGATGTTGTTGAAAGGGTTCATTGCCCTTGACCCCTAAATACATTCATCATGACCTTCATTATTTCAGAGTGAAATTATGAAACCTCCATGTATTCCATACAAATTAGCCATCGTTCTTTACACTGTTCACAAATAAAATATGAACAAAATTGAAAAATTTCTGGTTATTTTCATGCAATACATGTATATATATATATATATATATATCATATCTAGCCTGCTGAAACGTCTGCTACCGGCGGTTTCACGCCTGAACTTGAGGCGATCTTGAGGCAGACTGACGGTATTGGCTATTTGTGTGGTGTGGCGGGTCAATTTGACGTTTCGGTGGTTTCTGGTTTGGTCTCGTTCGGTGTCTGCACTTTAAAATCAGTTCCGACCTTTTGTTTAGTGAGTTTCTGTTCGTAATGATGGATACTTTTTCCTCCAGGCAAAAATTGCACAAGCCACCTTTTCTTTTGTTTAGATTTGACTTGTTTTCGATGTCCCTAGTTAGCATAGATTCAATGTTCTTTTCCTTCAGATTCCATATGTATTTTGAGACTTGAGTTTCGTTCCGGTATCTTTTATGCTTAATTGATTTGATGTGGTTTCTATATCTATCTTTGAATGTCCCCCTGCAAGCCCGAAGTAGTGTTTCTCTTCGTTGCCATGTCGGATCTTCGCTTTGTATACTAGAGCCGCCTGCATACACTTTCCTTGTAATGGACATTGGGTTTTTTTTGGCCGTAAGTTAATTTTGGTTTATCTTCCGCCCGTGGGTTTGATTGTTTGATGACTTTTTGTTTGTGGGCTTTCATTATTAAAATAACGTCAGTCTGCCTGAAGATCGCCTGAAGTTCGGTCGTGAAACCGCCGGTAGCAGATGTTTCAACGGGTATGATTATATGCTCTGCTATATATAGCATTGAGCACTTTGCACAGTCATCGGCATCTACACATCTAATATATATCTAATATTTATATATATATATATATATATATATATATATATATATATATATATATATACATATATATATATATATATATATATATATATATATATACAGTGCGTATAAAAAAAGGGACAGTTTTGAAAAGTCTATAAAAAATTGTTTCAAATCATTATATTTATATTTTGATGTTAATAGATGCTCTGAGATCTTATCTTTGAAATGCCATTTTAAAAAATAAATTTTGTTCATGTTTGAGCGAACACAGGACGTCTTTGTCGGGGGTTCCAAAAGAGGCTTGCGCCAAAATGGCAGAAATTAGAAATTTGATGATTAGACTTTTGGCTAATCAGCAGACTTCCTTTTAATCTTTTCATTATTTCTGCCATAATGTTCGAATTATGCTCTCGAATTTCATTTACAAATTTATTTATTTACCTGAATTTTTTTTTCATTTGAACTTCTTTTAACTTGTAATTTCCTTAAAATGTATATATTTACCTTAATTTCTTTTTCATTTGAACTTATATATATATATATATACAAAGTACCATCTGACCAAACTAGAGACACACCTCACACGCCGTCAGTACGACACCACTTTGGTAACGGAACAGATCCAAAAAGCCTCCATCATACCTCGAGAACAACTTCTCATCAAAAACAAGAAACAACTTCTACGAATATCCACTTCTCTGTCACATACACACCAGGCACATCAACAATACCCTCCATCATCCATAAACATTATCCACTCATCGAACAGAGTGACACACTGCAAACCATCTTTCACAGAGCCCCGATGACATCCTTCCGCTGAAATAGATCACTACGCGACTTACTAGTAAACGCTAAATCACCACAAATGGAAACAGAAAATCACAACAGAAACAACCAAACAAATAATCATAACACCAGTTACACGACATGCACCTTTATCACAGACATGTCAACATAGAGCTAGGGTTCTACAAATGCAAAGCAAAAAAATGTTAACTCCACCATCACATCCAAGAAACAACGACATTCACAAGTTCAGTCACTAGACAAAAATTCAACATACGCGATCACATAAACTGCAAATCCTCATGGGTCATCTACCTCGTAATATGCACTAAATGCAACATGCAATACGTCGGAAAGACTGAAACAACACTATACACACGACTTAATAACACTAGATCAGAAGTAACCAATTACAACAAAAACAAACCCAACAGCAAAACCCTCCCATACACCATACATTTCAACCTTCCCGGGCATACAGTACACAACATTAACATCACTGCCATCGAAATAGTAAAAAACAAGAAACACGACACCATCTTGAAAAGGGAATCTCATTGGATACACAAACTCAAAACATTAAGACCACGTGGTATAAACGCCGACCAATAAACGACCCTCTTCACCCTTTAATGAACTCACCCCCGCAAACCTGACCTCACTTCACACTTAACTTTACTGTAAACAACACACTATACTTACGGACTCTACGGTAACTATATATTCTATACTTCGTTACATATTGACTTACCATTACCTTGCATGTATAATTGGTTATTATTTATGGACTACAATTGCTTATCTCCGTTATGTATTGCATTGTATTTACCATTGTTATTAGTAGGCCTATATTTTGTATTTTATTGGTTTAGATCCTGATGAAGGGCATGTGCCCGAAAGCTTGATGAAGACGGGTATTGACCTTGCTACGGTCCTCTCCATACAATTGATCTCGAATATATATATATATATATATATATATATCTATATATATATATATATATATATATATATATATATATATATTTATATTTATATTTATATTTATATTCATATTTATATTTATATTTATATTTATATTTATATATATATATATATATATATATAGATTTGCTTTATTTGTTTTGTTTAGCAAATAAAAACTGAAGAAGGCCAGGGCCGAAAGCTTTACAACATAGTGTATACTTTGCTTCATCCTTGATTCTACTCTACTCTTCACACACACACATATATATATATATATATATATATATATATATATATATATATATATATATATATATGTGTATATATAAAATAATCATATAAAATAATAATATAATCATATATATATATATATATATAAATTTATATATAATTACCCATGACCTTGGATTTCAAGGGTGAATGTTCATTCTTTATGCTTATTTCAGTGGTGGTTATATCTTCTTGTGTAAATCTGTGCACTTTAGCAGCAAGATCACCAACCTGTGGCGTTTTATGTCAGAGACAGGGTTGTAAGGGAGCTTGTCAAAAGTCCATGCACCGTTCTATACCGTCTTTACTGCATCCGGGTTTTCGCTTCGGCTTTCCTGCCCAACGTTCCCTTCTCTTCAAAGGAACGGCCGCCATCAAAGGCCCATTGATGCCACCGTTCTTTTGTTCGTCTTTCCTGCAAGTCTTAATTTCTGTCGAAAAACCGGAGAATCTATTCTAAATAGCTCCCTCTACGACCAAAACAAAGGCGTGCCTTCATATTTATTGTCGGATCGGAGAGTTCGGGTCACTGTTCTGAACTATGGTTCGCATCTATAATGGAAGTTCGGGTGCATTCATAAAGCCACAGTAGCTTAATCAAAAATCACGCACGTGTCATAAATCGTTACTGATCTTTCGAATTTGCTGCAATAACCATGAAAACCTCCTTTTTCGCATTGGAAGAGGGTCAATTCATGATGTTTTAGGTGGGAAAATAAGATTCCACACATTTTCGTTTCGTAGGCCCAAGCCATTCGTACAATTCACGTCAACTTGGAATATTTATTATTACTCGCATCTGAAACAAGTGTCGGGAGCCCCCCCCCAAAAAAAAAAAAAAAATAATAATAATAATAAAATAAAGCGAAGGAAATGGAAAGATGAAATGAATATGACCGGAACAGCTTGGCACTATAAGGCATAGATAGATCAAAGATTTATTAGAAACTGTTAAAAATAGTTTGTTCAATTTTTGGACGGGCAACCATTTCCCCAGGATAACATAATTATTGTCTCTTAATTTTCTTTATCTCCTTGTTTTAAAGAAGCGGGACCAAAAGAGAAGATGAAACGAGGAAGAAGAAAACTAAGGATAGGGAGAGAAAAGGAAGGGGAAACAGAGAGAAAATAAGAAAAAAACATTGGGATGGAGGAAGAGGAAGGGTGAAAAAAAATGGAGGAAAAACAGTTGAAAGAGAAAAAAAAATTGGAAATTTGAGAGGGGGAGAAATTTTGGATCGAATCAACGGGAGAGGGGGGACAAATTGGAATATGGAAATGGATAGAGACAGAAAATAAGGGGAAAGAAGAAGAGAGATCTGGTGGACGATGGGGGGAGAAATAAAGGGGAAAAAGGGAAAGAGTGAAAGGGGAACAGAGGGGAAGACATGCAGTGGCGGAGGCTGGATCCGCCCCTGATTTAGATTTACATTTTATTTACCCCATCGATCCCCTCTCGGGGTATGAGAGTACATATAAACAACTTATAACAGACTAAAGTATGTAACTTCATTTAATTGGTTTAACGTATTAAACGTAATGTTCGGAATTGAAGATGAATACCAAATGTGGTAACGATCTGAAAATTAGTTCGATCAGAATCCAATGAAATTTACCAACGGAGTGTTTGTTTGTATAAATGAAAAATATTTGCCAAATAGCCCTGTGAAAGAAAATCGTGCTGAGAAATGAGCGATATAAGCACGGAATTCCATCAAGTGTCAGGTATTTTTCGAGGCAATATTATAATACACTGTCCCACGTATGCTTTTCTGTTTTAGTCATCATCAGAATTATCGATATTGAGCGGCGATTTCATTATTCTACAAAAATAAGTGTATATTAATGTACTAGATCTAGATTTATGATTAATATTTCGTATCGAAATCGTCATGTAATCATATTTGAAATTGCGTCTGATACTTTGTGCTGTACATGGTCTATGACCTCTCATAATTATCGATATCGTCATCACCGCTGTTACAATCGCAATCATCTTCATTTCTCTATTATAAGTATTTTCTTCATAAACATTTTTATTATTTCATTATAATTTTATCTTCATAAATCGGTGAGGTGGGAGAAGGAGGAGGAGAAGAAAAATTACCAAGGAGAAGCAGACGTACATGTAGAATGGGGGAGCAGTAAAAAGGGATGAGAATAATAATGAGAGATGAGGAAGAATACGAAGAGGAAAAAGGAAGATAAAGAAAAAGCTTATCAGTATATTACATCATCTGATCAAGTTTTTATTCTCATCTCGATCGTTCTCTGCATGGGTAGTGTTTAATTTATTGTTCTAATTGTCATGTTAAAACTCTTCGATTAACTTTGGTAAATAATACGTAATTTTGTCTTTTGAATTTTGTCGAGTATTAACAAGCATTTTAAAATGTTTACAAAAGTGCAGTGGTCATCGGATTTTTTTATTCAGACCTACATCTTGAAGTCTGTCCCGATAGATGGTTTCCAATTCAAAATACACAGACATTTTGATCGGTCGCCAAATCGCTGAAAAAAAAAGAATGTGTGAAAAGGGCTAAATTTTCCAATAAAACACATTTGATTTCATACCTATCACATCACAATCACTTTAGGGCCATGCTCATATAATCAAGGAGATATCATCTCCTTGATATTATATAGTACTCAGGAATGGAATGGTGACATGAACTTTTCTTACCGGGATTTACCAATATAATTATAAACTTAAAAGCTTTAAATCATCATCAAGAAGGAATATAAGCGGACACAATTCAGTTAAAAAAATAAGAATAAACTAAATGGGAGGCTTACAAGTTGCACAAATTGTGTGTGATTTTTATTTCATCTAAAAGTATGTTTCTAGGTATTATTCATTGAATGTGTGACTTTCGTAACTTTCAGTATTTGTATTTGTCATAATCACCAAGGCTACCACTACCACATTCACCATCACCGCCACCACCACCATCATCATCATCAGTTTTGATTATCATCACTATCAGCAGCAGCATCATTATCGTCAACAGCAAATCATCTATGTCATTATCATAGTTATTGAAATTAGGATCATTTTTTGTAAGGAAATAATGAAAGGGAATGAAAGAAAGGTTGTAGCGGGAAGGGAAGGGGGGTGGGTTGAATTTGTTCTAAAGTAAAATCAATGTGAGTAGAATTAACTCTATGTTTTTATCTATATTGCAGTGATGGTAAAAATCAGTACAATACTAGGATGCCATGATGTTCAATAATTTAAACTTCCAATTTCAATACTTCACGGGTGAAGATATGGGGCCGTAAGCTTCAGGGTGATTATGTAGAATGATATTAACATTAGATCATTACTCTAAAATAGATGAAAGATAATTATTATTTATCATCTATATCAGGTTGTACACAACTGGCCTACAGCAAAAGCAAATAGGGCCATGATATAGTCTTCTCCAGCAAGAGAATTTAACATTATTGACCTTTCAGGATTACTTGGCATTGATACTCATCGAACTGTTCTTAGTCATTGCCCAGGCCTATGATCATGAAAAAGCAAGATCACTCACGTCACCCGTGTAGAGAATCATTAGCGCGTTTTCGCCCAGCGTCGTACGACGTAGAACGTAAGGGTCGTGTGCAAAAATCGCCAACTTCCATGGAAACAGAGGCCCGAGCGTTCTTGAGCTCAAATCACGGACGGTTCTTCCGCAAATTAGCGGGCGTCCGCATTAGAACGTAGGATTTGTCAACAGCCGTCAACAGCCAATCAGATCGCTTGTAGAGCGAGCAAGCTGAGCCGATGTAAACACATTCGCCCATCGCGTGCATGCACATGTTGTACTCTACTCTGACTACACTGATAGCTGAAAGCTTCAAAACATGGACTCGAATGCGAGTTTTTCGGTGAGTACCATTTCAATTATACTAAAATCAAGCTAAGTATAATTTCAAAATGTTACAGTAGAAGTTTAAACGAGTATGATTATTGAAATATGATTGAAAAGCCGTTGCATGGCTCGGTCGACGACGCGACTGCAAGACACATGGCACTGCCAGTTGTGTGCACATAGTAGGAACATATACAATGCATATGTTGGCGTGTCAACATTACATGCCAGCCATGCATTGCGGTCGATCCGGCCGCGTTCAGCGATTTGCGAAACTGCTTACAAGCGAGAGTTGAGCGCGACGGACGCACGAACCAAGAGATCGTTCTACGTCGTAGATAGCGTCGTACGACGCTGGGCGAAAACGCGCTATTGACAATGGCATGCTCAGCGGGTTCGCCACAGACAACAATGAATGGGAGAGGCGCTCAGAGAATAGTTCCCCATATCCGCTGTCGTGATTATTGTCATAATTTCAATAGATAAACCTATTTCAAAAGACCGTTAGCCCGTCCGATGGGGAATCTTTTGTACTATAGTGTAATAAAGTACGTGTATACAGTAACTACCGTCCCGACTTCTTTCTTTCACCATCATCGAGTAGCGATTAGCGTGTAAAATCGCATAAATTATCTCACAAAACGGATCTAATGTTCATGATTACCAGCATCACCATTATCATTACTATTACCTTTCATATATTCTTAATTATATGAAATATAAAATTGATATTGGAGAACGATTGGAAATAGATACTGAATGAATGATGATGGTGATGATGATAACAGTGATGATGATATAATGATAATTATAACTTTGAAGTGATATTAACGGACATGATAATACGAATAATAATATCAGTGATAATGTTGATGATTAAATGATAACAAATGAAGATGATTGGTATATTTTGCGGCAATGAACCATGTATAACTTGAGACGCGTTTTTCCTTTATCATGTTTGTTATAAAAGTTTTCATATCATGATCCTGAAATACATAAATTATATTTAGATTAAAAAGAATGAGAATGGATGGCCTTCATCTAATTTTGGAAAAGATTTTGCGGGTTGTCAAGTCCGACGCAGTATCAAACATGCTTGCATATCGAGGTCGATGCGATTTTTATATCGACATCATCCCCCAGAGTCTATCAAGTTATGAATTTGTGTGCATTTTCGCAAAATTTACATTTGTAATACGAGATTATTATAATGTTAGAGTACTGTAACATCCGAACTGCATGCCATCCCGGCTACGTACGTTTTGAATACATCGGCTATTTCGATTTCTAGATGCATGATACCATGCAGTTAAAGCGGTGTACGCCTGAATCATATTGATTGTATTAACTTTATTATAACGTCGACAAACAGAATTCATCAGATTCATCATCTTTATCATTACACCAATGACATGGACTTATGCACATATAGGCCTACGTCTTTTGCTTGATTGAACACTGACCCTCTCCCCCTCCCCTCCCCCATTAGAGCGAAAACAATGAAACTGCGCTCTCTCATTAATATTGATTTCGATACGGAGATCAGGAAATGCACGCCACTAATTTACATTATTTGTATACCACTTAGAACAAAACATTTATCTAAACGCTAAAGAAAAAATATAGAGAGAGAAGGAATTTCACAAAAAATAAAGTAGTTGTACAGTTCACAGTAGGCTGTAAACAATTGAGGGGCTTCACATGCGGAGGGAAAGCTATATTTAACAAAAAAGGTTTTAACACGGATTTGAATTTCTCTCTTGAATCTGCTTGTTTAATACTTTTTGGTAGATTGTTCCAGAGTTGGATCCAGGGGTGGGGCAAGGGGTCCGCCCTCCCTCCTCCCCCTATTGGCGGAGCAAAAAAAGGGGGAAAGAAAGACCAAAAAAGGGAAAAGAGGGGAGAAAAAATGGTAAACATGAGAGGAGGAAAACGAGTGAATAAATAAGATGAGGGGAAGACTTCGAAAACAATAAAAAAAAATATTTCATGTCATTATATAAAATTTTCGCTCGTGCTTTGCGCTCGCATTACCTTTTAGGTAGTTTACCTATATGGAACTTTAAATATCAAATTTTGAAGTCAATATACATAACATATTTCAGCTCGGAAATTGAACTTTCATTTTAAAAAAGTGTTCTGTAAAAATTTTTTTTTTATTGTCTGAATATAAACATTTTCTGCTTGCGCTGCGCGCTCACAAAATTTGATTTCCAGGTACTTATTATTGTCCTGTATTCCATATACTTATAAAAATATCCCTATTCATGTCAGATTGTAAAAACGTATCAGCTAGCGCTGCATGCTTGCATTTTGATTGGTGAGTTATACAAATTTAAATATTAATTCTATAACAAACTACTTAAAATCTCAATTTTATGACAGTTTATCAACAATTTTCGGCTGGCGATATGCGCGCACATTGATTGTTAAAAATATATTAACTCATGCATCTTATTCATTATTACAAAAGCGCTTTAAATTGTTCCTTTTTCAAAATGGAATATCGACAAGTTTCATCTAGCGCATTGATAGGAAGAGAAATAGGAAGACAGTCATAATTTTCATACGATAGAATGATGTTCTTAGAATGTCCCGGTCCTACATGTATGTCAAACTCAAAGTAATAATAATGAAACATATCAGCTCCTTTTTAACTGTGATCCATATCCACTCACAATTTTCCTACAAATCTCGAATTTTCCGCTTGCGCTTCGCGCTCGCATCAATTGCTTTGTTATATATTCAACTTTTTCATGATTACAAAAATTGCTTAGAATTTCAATTCTTCAGGTAGAAAGGTCAAAATTTTCAGCTCGCGCTTCGCGCTCGCGTTATTTGACTGTTGAAATATGTAACGTCTTCATGGCTAACTGCAATCAGCCGTTAACATATCTTTTTTTATCAGAATGATCAAAGCGTATATTAAATTTACTCATCACGTTTAGGATCACAAGCATTGCCAGAATGCCATTTTAGGACAAAATACATGGAATAATAATTTAAACAATAGCTCGAGCTTCGCGCTCGCACTATTTAAATAAGGCTTATGAGATTATTTTACATTCATTTAAACAAACAAAAATCATATTTGAGCGGCTGATCGGGGGTATGTGGTTAAAAAGACCCCCCCCCCCTTTGGCGAAGGCTGGTTCCGCCCCTGCAAGTGTACTCACTTTTTGAGAGTCACAGCAAATATCTGTAATATGAATATGTTGTTCAAACACAAGTAAAGACCTTAATTTTTTAACGTCACGTTTTAAACGGGTCAAAATGCCCTATTTTAGTGACAACTTTTTTGTCTAAAAAGTTTTCAAGGGAAAATGTGCCCCCATCTGAAAATCTGCCACTGATTGAATACATATAAATCATTCAATTATAGACACGTGTAGTTCAGAATAATGCATAAATCCGAATGAATAATACATATATATATAATAAGCTTAACGTTTTTACTTCTACTATTTTGATCCTGTTCAAAAACACAATTCGAATTAACTTCATCGCAGTGGTGCCAACCGGTGCCAACACTGAACACTTCAATGTTCTTGCTCGTAAATAAATACTGTTTTCCCGAAAGCACGAATCCAATTTAACCACATGTCTATCCCGGCTTTTGTATGAAAAAAAAAGAGATCAGGCTCAGTGGGATTGAAAAGAAAAATCTTACCAGCGCCTGAACAAATCACGCTTGCATTATTTAGTCTGATACTTACCCTCTCGATGACTTTGAAATATTATGGTTGTTATTAAATCGAGTATTATACATCTGTTCTATGAAACTCGATTTTGAAAACATTTATTATAAAGATACTTATGAACAAATCATATTTGGTTTACATATTATAAAGCGCCTTCTCATATTTCAAGTTTACCTTATAAACGTACACTGTAAGTATTTTCAAACGAAATCTATGAAAAGGTTGGAAGTTAGACTTTCATTTTGATGCCAAATAGTCTTATTAATTGGGATTAGTTGCAAACACGATTAAAAGACACATCGGGGACACATCAAAGTATTAAGACAGTCACCCGCGCTGACAAAGTGGTAATCTCCCATTGAAATACCCCCACCAATCAAGGGGTCATCCTTCTATTGAAATCCGCCACCAGTCAGACCACCTCTATGTTCAACAATAGGGTAATCTCCCCAATCAAGAATGGGGTAATTTAAATCTACCTTGACAATGGGGTAAGCCGAGCTCTCCCATTAAATACAGCTAGCAATGCACTGGCCCAGGTCATTTTCAACGTCCGGCTTTCGGGGAATTAAAATGAGCATCAAATGGGTAGTTTTCTTGTTCTCGTTTTGTCCCCATACTAGAGCCTTGATTTTGGTTCTTTTCGTAATGTGTATTTTAATGTGGTTTCCATTATACATCTCAGCATTTCGACATTTAATGTAGTTTAATACTTGTCTTTATAAAGAGCAATATTACATAAAACCTGTTTGGCGCAGCAAATTATAACATAACGTTCCACTGATATTTTATCAACACATTTTTAATTAACCATGTAACTTCCCTCCTTATAGGTCTACTCTTCATATTAACATTCGAGTTATATTATTTGCCTATCATCTCTCCGTGCATTTTAATAATCAAATATATTTGGAAAAGGGGTGTTTACCAGGCGAAAGTGAAGGTCCTCACTTGTGCATGAACGACATATCCTCATTAAAATACATGCTGTGAGTTTCAAAGGGGGACACACTTGTGTAAAAATGGCATATTTACATTAGCAATTGAAAAAGGGGGAGGGCGCAAGGGCCGGATGCCACCCCCCCCCCGGTATCACTACTGTACCCTCCAGGTGCAGAATATAGACCCACTGACTTCTTTTAGTATTATTATTATTATTATTATTATTATTATTACTTATTATTTGTACTGCGCTTTTCCCATTAGGCCCAAAGCGCTTACAATAGTAGAGGTCACAGAATAGACCACAATACTTTTGAGAGGCCAACTATTGTTCAAAATAAATACGGCGCCTATTAGATTGTATTGTGTTAATTCGGCAGGATCTGCGCCAGCATACACTCCATCCTTCTTGATCTAGTATGCCTAATACCTCGGTCACATTTGTTCTACGGCGGCCGTACGGCGAGTCGAAAACAGTCGTTTCAACAGTTTTTGTACCAGCTAAATATAGGTGGTTTGAATAAAAATGAATAAAACGGCTGATTTCGACTCGCCGTACGGCCGCCGGAGAGCAAATGTGACCGAGGCATTACCATTTCCTGAACGTTTATTGTTTTTTTTTTTTTGTAAAAGTATTTAAATTTGCAAGCTATACAGAATACAGCTATACGATTAAGAGGTGAAGTACAAAGTTGGAAGGGAAACTAGGCCAAAGAGGCTTTCGTATTACAAACTTTACGTCGGTTAATTATGTTTACCTTAGACACTGGAAATCTAATTTGCAATAATTTGACACACACATATTGCAGATAAATTCAGATATTTGATAGGAAGAAGAAATCAACGGCAATATGCACTACTGTATAAGTCAAACGTGAAGGTTAAAAAAATAAGTATAGAAAAGGTTTAGAAAAATTCAAAGGAAGAAATGAAGTTGGATGAAAAAAAAGAAGCTATTAAAATTAAGTTGACAAAATTAAATATTGTGAGTAGAACTGAAAAATTGAAAGAAATAATTAAGCCTTCCCCAACCGCCGAACGGTTTTGAAGGGGATCACCATGCATAAAATCATGGTACTTTTTACGTTTTGTACGCTATTTGGAGGAAAAAGAGTGTGGAGGCTTCAGCCCAGACCCCCTTCGGTTATGTGTCTGCTGGATGGTAATCAAGAACACTTGGTCACTTAGTACTCTAGATCACAGGGGAAATTGATAAGAGAATAAAGACGGATCCCAGGTAAAAAGATAATATAGGTTTTCATGTCCAATTTTATGTCAGAGTCACTTAAATGTGTTAATTTGCATTTTAATTCACGCGATATTTTTTCCCCGGAGACATCGGTCATTCAAATTTTAGAATGGGATTCATTAAAATACGCTATAATTCCTTTATAAACATTCAACTCAATTCATGGTCAAGACTACCTCAAATTTGATAATTTTTATACTAAATTGTTAAGTGCTTTTGATTTCGTTTGAAAGTAAAGATGTTTGTAATGGTCTTACAAAGTAACGAAAATACTTTTTGTTCTAAATTTCGGGCAATGAAATTCAAGAATTGTGCATTTAATCAACAATGACCGATATGACTGCTTGAGCATCCAATTTAATTTTTAAAAGTTCAAATTAATGATATTTTATTCGTTTGTTTTGCACGACATCTGTATTATGTGTGAATATATAAGTTTCTAGCATGTTAATGTTTAAACATAATGTATAATAAGAGTAAAATTGTTTTGCACTTTGGCTAAATTAGATATAGGCCTATGTTTAGCTCAAATATGAATTTCAACGATGCCCTTGTCCATTTTCCCACAAAAACGCTTGCATTTTATGAGTTTATTATTTTTTGTCACAGTATAGCGTTTCAATGTAGATATTTAAATGCCATCATTTTGGGACCCAGGTATGATTTATATTGCATCTTTTGCAAAGGGTTTTGCATTTCGTTTACAAAGAAGTTAAGGACAATTCCATATTTTTCCTTTTCACCCGACAATGCTGACTGTGTGGGCTCAGTGTGATGAAAAAAAATCTTACCCGCGCCTGAACATTTACTTTTAGAAAGTCAGTGTCTTAACGGTATATTCTTCAAAATAAAGCAACTCGTTCTATTTAAAAAAATCAAATCTAAATCTAATTGAACTTTGTCACTACTGAAACCTGAAACGAAAAACTATAAAAAGAAATTGTGAAAGCGTAACTTTGGAAAATGTACCCCCAATGGACTAGGCACACCGATACAAGGACACAATGATATTCAGATCAGTGACTAGAGATCGGGCGTTCAATAGTTTGCCTAAAACGCCGATATCGTGAACATAGAGGGCGCTAATGCAAAAACATATTATCGGAGAGCCAACCGAAGCATGTCAGAAGAAAAGATAAAAGCGAACGCTTCCGTTTTCGCTGCAAAAGGGCACGCTGGCGTCTTGAATGGCAAGAGCACTGACCCGTAGGAAAGAAAAATGGACAATGGCACGCTCAGCGGGTTCGCCGTAGAATATAAAGGTAAAGACGCACGCACACTTTTGACAACACGCCTAAAAATTGTTTTAAAATGTTTTAAATCATTTTAAAACGTTTTTTTCCCCAATGAATGAAGCAATTCTCCGAAAATCAGTTGAACTATACAGTCTGATTTAAGCTCTTGATATTTTAAATACATTTTTTGATGTAAGTAAAAGATGACTACAATATTTGTTCCTGAATTTCCAACAGAAAAGTTTATATTTCCCCCTAAATTACTAAATCATGAATTTTGAATGCCTAAAAAAAGAGCACTAAATTAAGTTAATATTATAAGTTTATTCCTTATACATATACATAAAGTCCCAGGGTATTTTTAGTCTTGTCAGTCTGGGGGGGGGGGGGGGCAAAAAGATTTTTCACAACGGAAGAAAATTAAATAATCAATGGGGTTTAAATATGCTTTATTTCATTTGAATCAATTATGCCAATTTTAGTTTAATACATCTACATGTATAGATATATAGTCATTGAACTGCTTATTTTTAATTGAAGAATTTTGATCAAATGCATATTAGAAAAAAAAACCAGTATAAAATGATTTTGATGTTTTTTTATTATTTATTATGTAAAGTTTTCTTTTTACTTTCGGGTTTTTTATTGGTTTTGAATGGAAATTATTGGCAGTAATTTTCCAGTCCATTACTAAAAGTACAAGTAATGAAAGAGAGAATTCACAATTGGCTTTATACGTGTACTTGAATCACGTTTTTAATCGATTCGGGGTCTGACATGTACTTGTTGTGTAATATCATAACCGCATACCCCTGCATGTCCCCAAAATAGTCTTGAATTATATGGTGTGGCCCTGATGTGTTTATGGATTTATCATATATTTTTTTGAGGGGTCATTAAGGTCCCCTGGAATTGTTAGGGTTAAGGTTTGCTAGCTGATTATCTCATTTTGTTTGACGTACTTTTCTTCATCTTCATGAAACGCAAAGTTTCACCTGCTTTCGTGTGTACCTCAAGAGTATGATGTCAGTTTTATAGTCTATTTGCTTAATATAATTATGCTTGTGCAACACTTCCATTTCATTCAAGTACTACAATTACATGTAAATTTATTTGAGCTTATTTTAAACAGTCTGTCCAAAAAGTGAGCACAACACTCAGATATATTTGTTAAAATGAGAATATTCTTAATATGGATTTATGTCCACAATTGAACAGGAAGGAAAGGAACATGACAAAGCGATGGAGAAAGCGGAAATAAAGAAGGTAATAGAAAAAGGAGAAAAAGAGTGGTGTTGAGAAAGTTTTGATTAGTTAGAAGAAAATACACCACTTCAGAAATAAAAAAAATGTGGTGTTTTAGAACACGCTTTTTGTGTAAAAAAAACAACCGGGTGCTTTAAAATGCGTTTTAAAACATGTTTTAAGCCACACCGTTTAAGAGGTGCCAACCCTGCTCAGAGATACCATTTTGCGGTATATATGTTAAAAAGGTAATTAACCTTTACCCTTGAGCTCTCGGGGGGGGGGGGGGGGGCAATATGCATGGTAGGTAATTATTTTAATTTCATTTGTTCTTCCTGTAAGAATCTGTGCATTATGCCACCAAGATCACCAGCCTGCACCGTTTCATCTCAGAGATACCACAGTATGTTATATACATGTAATGTAAAAAAGGTCATTGACCTTTGACCTTGAACTTTATAAGTTAATATGCATTCTATTTAATGAAAGTGAATTTCATTAAAACAAGGATTAGCAAATATGTTTACTAACTCATGTAGGATTCTGACATCATTGGCATCTAGATTCATTCATTGCAGTCAAGGCGTCATTTAGCGCAAATCAAAATTTACATCACTGCAAAGATACCTCCTGGTCACTCAAGCGTGAACACATACCGCAAAAAATAGGGTATCAAATTATTACAGGAGAAGTTAGTCTTTTAAATATGATAATTATGCGTTTATTCCACATTTCTTCATTAAATTGGGGATTTGTAAGGTGTTAAGTTCTGAATCAATAACATTATCTTTCTTACATCTTTGTAGAATGTGTGGCGTTACAAAGGACGAGGGCGTGAAAAAGGCTTCCTCTATGAGATAGTGGCAAACAAGAGGAATGGCATTGATGTGGACAAATGGGATTACTTTGCCCGAGACTGCCACAATCTTGGAATAGCCAACAATTTTAATCATCAGAGGTACATAAAGTATGCCAGAGTGATAGAGGTCGAAGGAGAGAAACAGATCTGCAGCCGAAACAAGGTAATTTTTAGAAAAAAAGTGAATCTTGTACAGTATTCGCTGTAACATTCAAAATATCAGATCAGATTGTATTTAAATTAATGCAGGTATAAACATAAATATGTTTCTTTACCAATTATGAAAGTTTTCTTGTAGTGTCCGTTTAATGCAATTAACCATAGGCGGATCCAGGGGAAAGAAAGGAGGAAAAAAGAAGAGGAAAATAGGAGGAGGGAGACGAGTGAATAAAATAAGGTAAGAGGAAGACTTGGAAAATTAGTAAAAAATATAGTTCATATGTCACTAAAACAAAATGTTTGCTTGCGCTTCGCGCTCGCATAGCCTGTTCGATGAAATACATATCTTGCTCAATAGGCTGATACGTAGCCTAAAATATCAAGTTTTGAAGTCAATATACAACTCCAGCTCGGACATCGAGCTTTCATTATTTTGTTTGATTTACAAATTGATTTTTTAAGTGTTTTGTAAAATGTCCGTTTTATTGTGTGAATATCATTTGCAGCTTTTTGCACCGTGCACTCGCATTACTTGATGTGCCAAGTAGGCCTACATATTGTCTTTGTTTATTCCATAAGATTCTTTATATATCAATTCTGTAACAGACTACTTAAAATCCTCCTTTTATGACAGTTTATCAAAAATTTCGTCTCGCGATTTGCGCTAGCATTATTGTTGAAAATATATCAACTCATAAATCCTATTCATGATACAAAAGTGCTTGAAATATTAAGTTTTCAAGCCTAAATGTCAAAAGATTTTACTTATTAGGCTTATTACATTACTAAATATGATAGTAACATTTTCATGAATTCCCAATAATTGAATTGTCCCTTTTTCAGAAAGGAATTTCGACAAGTTTCATATCGCGTTTAGGAAGAGGAATAGAAAGATAGCCATCATTTTCATATGATGACAAAATGCCCGTAGGCCTTGAATGTCCAGGTCCTAGGTCAAAATAATAATGATATCAGCGCACGCCTTGCACTCGCATCATTTATTAAGTGCTATCCACATCCTCTTCACAATTCCCCTACACAGTGCTTTAGATTAAAATTATGATTATCTAAAATTAAATTACCCTAAAATTATCAAAGTTTCAGATCAGAACATCAAAAATTTTCTGCTCGCGCTTTGCGCTCGCAATTTTAATGTAGAAAGATACCAAATTACCCATCCTCTTTCATGATTTGCAAAACATGAATAGGGTGTCCCATTCTTAGGTCTGAAATCTCATTTCTTCTGCTCGCGCTTCGCGCTCGCATCAATTGTTTGGCTTTATATCTATACCGTTAATGATTACAAAAAGTGCTTGGAATGTCAATTTCCTATGTCGGAATGTCAAAAAAAATTCAGCTCACGCTGGCATTATTCAAAAGTTGAAATATGTATCGTCTTCGTGGCTAACTGCAAAACGTCCTCAACAGGTCCCTTTCCGATCAAGCCAGAACCCATATTAAAAGTTATTATCTAGTTACATACGCATCTTTTTCAGGTTCACAAACATTGCCCAGAATATTCAATTTTCAGGACAAAATACATGAAATTCCAAAAAATATCAGCTCGCGCTTCGCGCTCGCACTATTTAAATAGGGCTAATGAGATTATTACACTTTTTATGTTGTTTTATAAGAATAAAGCTAAGAAATAAATGTTAGGACAACGGCGTTTTGCCCCCCCCCCCCTAAAAAAAAAATCACGACCAAAAAAAAAGAGAAAAGGAAAGGGATAAGGGTAAAATATAGGTCTATTATTTTGCAAATGTTATGTCAAAATCTATCACAAACTTTGATTTTTCGCTCGCAACTTCTTAATAATTTTACGCCATACGCCGTATCGAGCCCCCTCCAAATTTTAGGCTCATTACGCCAACGGGACAACCCATTCAAAGAAAAAAAAAAAACTTTTAGCGGCCGATCGGGGAGAATATTGGTGAAAAAAATTCGGCCCCGCCCCCTATTGGCGGGAGCTGGATCCGCCCCTGCATTAACCCAATGTCAAATCATGCCTTTGTTTTATGCATATACTGCTCTCTCCTATGTAATTTTTTGTTTTAATTCCTCGCTAACCTTTTAGTTTCAAGTATTGTGCTTCTATTGAGACCAAATTAGCGACGTCCGGGTAAGCGGTTTCAAAATCACGCAATATTTTGTAAGTGCATTTCCCAAAATTGATTTTTTTTTAAATGTGATTCCGTGTACAAAGTCAATGCAAATTGTGTTTTCAACCAAAAGTCATGAATGTATGATTATTTTTACTTTTGTTGGTTTAGACGAATTAATTTTATGTTATTCATGATCACAAAAGGGTTCCTGACAAAGGTCATTAAAAACAATAAAAAACAAATACATACATAAGAATTAAAAAACATAAAATACAATTAAATCAATTAAATTTTGGGCTATTTTTTGTAGATTCTTGTTAGAAATGTAAAAATCGATATGTTCTCCAAAACTTTGATACATATGATAAATGAAACCCTAAATCTACATAATAACTCATAGTCGTTTACTCACAACATTGGGTTTATCAAAATTGTAACAAACTAACGGCAGGTCGTTACATTCAAGTGTATCAAAACACACGCGTAAATCATGCAACCAAAAGTTTTAAAAAAGTGTCACCATTACAAACAAGGAATGCCATCTTACCGTTGGTTTCTTTTTTTTAGGTAATTAGAAAAAATTAGGAAAAGGAAATATTGCGTTACTGTAGTAGTAATATATGTTTCGATCAACTAAGATATGACTCGCTATCCAGCATACTTGTAATACACAGGCTATTCGATACACGGTTTGTCTTTTCAAGTTGTTTATTATATCTCACTTATAGTATATGCTCAGAATTTGGCCGTAATGCAATCAATACATTTTTATATAGTACTAATGATAATAATGATATATAAAAATAATGATTTATTTACCTAGAGTAGCCACTTCAGTTAGGAAACTGCTCTACCCGCGAACCCTGCATAATATAATATGTTATTATTACCCTTCTCCCTTCTAAATGCTGAGCGCCTAGCAAGAAGGCAGAAGGTCCCATTTATTTTATAAGTCTTTGGTATGACTCGGCCGAAGATCGAATCCACGACCTCCCGTTCATGAGACAGACGCTTTACCATTGAGCCACCATGCCCGACGGCTCAGTGTCTCATTTTATTATACTAGTTGTGGTTTTTAGATAGGCATTTAGCGTAACTTCTTTTTTGTAATTGCTTTTAAACTGTCAGAAAATTTTCTCAATAAAAATGTTGAGAATTCGCTTCCATTGATTGATTTAATTAATGAATTAATTAATTGTTTAATTAACTAATTGGTTAATTGTTTAATTATTATTTGGTTTTAATAATTATTTTGTATTGAATTTTTTTTTTAGACTTATTGTCTTAAAAAAAAAATTCTTACATTTTTTGGGAAGCCCCCCCTGTTCTCTATTAGCATCCTTTGTTTTCGCTAATGAGTTTTCGGCTTTCCAGTTTAAGGGAAGTAAGTTTTTACTTCTTCCTTTCAGATCAGCTCCTTTACTTATTTATTTTGACCTTTGTCAAAAAAAAAAAAAAACTTGTGTTTTGTTTTTCTTTGCTGATCCTGCTCTTCGTCTTGGACTTAGACGCTTTCCGTTTTTAATTAATTAACGTCAGGTATACGTGTAATTGGTTGGGGAAAAAAAGAAAAAAAAATATTAGTTTTTTTTTCTCACTTCAGCTTCTTAACTTTGTTTGATCTCATGTTTAAGAAGTCGGTCCTGTTTTCATTACTGATATTTTCTGAAAAGGATCTTGCTTTGTCACCTTTCTTGCCCACCCACCCCTCCGCCCCCTCTCTGTTTTCGACCCTCCTTTTGTTCTTTCAGGCTAAGAACTTACCAGGTATAGATGAGCTCTTTTGACTCGTCTCTTGATGACTCCAAACCTGCCGCTGGGAGAGAACCAGACATGGTATTTTGTTCCCGTGATCAGCGGCGGTGAGTATGAGGGCAAGAGAGTGAGACCCTTTGCGATGGGCTCTATAAAGGGTGGAACCGTGGTTTGCGTCCACGTGCCCTGGAAAAAGGAGGGTGGAACCGTGGAGTTGCGTCCACGTGCCCAAGAGGGTGGAACCGTGGAACCGCGCCCACGTGCCCGAGCGTTTTAGGGTGGAACCGTGGCGCTGCGGCCACGTGCCTGAAAGGTGCTAGCCAAGGCTCCCTCGACGGGACCTGAACCTATCTTGGGGAGTGTTTTACTAGTATAGAAAACCTCACTCCTCCAGGGCTGCTTGACCCACCGGCTATCGGGTCCAACAAGTCCGGGTTAAGAGCATGGGACTCTTTTCCCGGCACAGACTAGGCTCGATGCTTTGTCAGTCTCCTTCAGGGAGCATTAGCAAAGGGCTACCAGCCCCTAGTCGCTAGAGACACATGAGCTCGACCCCGTCAATCTCACGATTATCTGATCAGGGTGGAACCGTGGAATCGCGTCCACGTGCCCTTAAAGGTGGAACCGTGGAATTAGCGTTCATGTGCCTAACCGGCTTGATCAGATTTGGGTGACTTTTCTCATGCAAGACATCACGTCCCCCTGTCTCTTGTGCCCTCTCCTGCCCCCCCGGCGGGGGCCGCATAGAAGAGGAAGAAGAAGAAAGTCTAGGTTGCTAACCCCGCTTCGCGGGCAGACCTTTCTTTCTAATTATTGTGCCGATGGCCAGGCGTCGTAACTTCATGTTGCAACAGAACGCCCTCGAGCATCACGGATTTTTATCCTCATGGTCTCTGTCAGCTAAAACCGCCGTGTCAAGCACCGGGCAGGTAAAGCAGACATTCGCCATCTCACACCTCGGAGAGTCACCGGCAATTTCATGATTCGCCGGCTCACGCACCTGCAAGGAAAATTCCCGCTAATACACAGGTGTTATCGACATACGGGCATCGCCCCCCATTATGTCACCAGACTCCCGATAATTGTGGGTCAGGCGTCGCAACTCTCATGTTGCTTCACACGCCCCCCGGGGGGGGGCACTCGACCAAAAAAGTGGTAGGGGTGTGCCGCGGGCGAGGCAAAAAACGGGGGCCTTGGAGCGGGCTTATTGTAAAAAGGAGGGTCCTCGGAACGGGCTTCGGAACTACAAATGTTTGTGAAAACGGGGGTCCTCGGAACGGATCTCCGTATCTCTGTGAGTGCGTATGCATCCCTATGGAACGGGCTATCGTGCATGACGCAGCTAGCGCGGCCTCCGCCGGGTGCGCTCTCGCTTAGGCGATGGTAGTCCAGATTGGACCTTGTTGTTTGGAAGTGCTTTTTCCCAAAGCTAACATAGAGGGCACATGTCTCCCACTCTCTAATCAGCGCCAATCCACTCATCTTCCCTCCCCAACAAGGTCCAGTACAAAACTTTGCTGTACCAGAAAAGCTAGGCATCAATCAAACAAGTTACACGGTAGGGGGTCAGGTGCCCTAGTCTCACACACCAAACAAGACACATTTTTACCCAAAACAACTTCACCTCAAACAGGGTGAAAAATGCAAAGTTGTGTTGTTGTTTTTTACACTGTAAACATAAGGCTCCGTGTTCATGCACTTAAAAAAATATCTATTCAGCGCCTTCCTCTCTCGCCAAATGATTCCACCCATGAACCAAGTATCAAAGTTTGAATAAGTAGACTACACCAGTCACAAGGAGGCAACAGCTGGTAAACATCTCTGGCTCAGGCAGCATCAACAGATCCTGGCCCCCACCCCCATCGTGGTCAATGGGCAGTGGATGGTCAGGGGAAACCAGACCAGTGGCCTACAGGTACGACTAGTCTCTTGTACCAAACTTTTGCCTCCACTCAAATACAAGTTTACCCCCAAGGACGATGAAAATACACAGATGTGACCGATGTTCTACAGAATAGACATATACCACCATGATAATTTGATATTCACATTTTATTCTATTGAAATGTTTTTTCTCTTACCCAATGATTTCATCCGTGGAATAAGTATTACAGTTTATAAGACTAGACTACGAAAACCAGGACCCTGTTGCTTCCATGAAATGACCTCCTGACCTCCATGATAAGGGGCAGTCAGTGGTTTTTGTATATGGAGCTATATATAGCATCATGGTTTGGACATGGTTTGATATGCATGTGTTTGCAGTGTATTCCATACTATGGACATCCATGTCCATACCCAGCTAACTATATATAATAACATTCATGAAAGATCCTAGAAATGCTCTCAAAAGAAATTTTTAAGAACATTTGTATAACATTAATGAAACAATATTCCCCTGATGTTAAACATGAAATAAACGTTAATATCATGATGCCAAGCAGATATATTTTCCTAAATGTTACATAGATCTTTACCCATAGTTGATGAAAAAAAAACATTCTTAAGACACAAATGATATTTTTCTAACGTTTTTATAATGTTACATAATTAATGTGAATATTTTTTTTTTCAAACGTTCGATGTTATGACTATGATGATGATAAAAAAGTCATGAATGTTTGTTTTCAAAATATTTCGACAAAACATTTTTGATAATGTTATGATTTTCTTAAATATAGTAGATACATGATAATTTTGCCGTTTTTGCATATTGAATTAACATTTTGATAGGAACACAATAACATTTTATTGACATCTACATGTACATGAATTGGATGTAAAAATAGCATTTTGAAAATGTTGTTAGAATACTTGAAATTAAATGATCGATATGAAATATGGTTTTACAACATCTCAACAAAGCATTCTTGGATGTTTTCAAGTGTTTTCCAAAATGTTAACTTTAAAAAATATATTAGAAACATCCTGATAATTTTAACATAAATTGTTGAGAAACAAAACAGATATACAATTTTATAATGTTATATACATGTACGTACATTGGATGTGATAATAAATGTTATGAAACTATATGTTTATGTATCATTTTGACTTAACGTTCTTGAAAAAAAAAATTCCTAATATTTTTCAAAAGCGTTAATTAAATGTATCATTAACATGTTTTTCAATGTTTTATGATGATATGAATATAATTTTTTCAGAAACTTGATAATACTACTAACATTTTTGTAAGGTTATACATTTGATGTAAAATAAACATTTTAAAAATGTTGTAAGAATATTATGACAATAACATCAACCGTTCAACAAAACATTTTTGAAATATAATTTCCAAAAATATTTTAAAATGTATTAGAAACATCCTTATTTTTAGTAGTATAATTTTAACATTTTTTTGTATTTTGCTGACATTTTGATAAAGTTATTGGGATCTATGATTTTTAACTCATCCGGCCCGAAGGGCTAGATGACTCGAGCTTATGCCGTGGCGTGGCGTCCGTCCACAATTTCAAAATGCTTCTTCTTCGCCATTTCTAGTCCGGAATCAATTCTGTTTGCTTTATATGATAGCACTAGGTAGAGGATTCAAAACTTCTTCATAGAATTTTGAAACTCATTAAATATGCTAATTTATGCGCATTTTTAAAAATTCACAAAAAAATGCTTCTTCTTAATTAGTTGACCGATTTTGAATTGTTTGCTTCCATCTGGTAGAGCTTCATGAAGGTCACCAAACTTCTACACAAAATTTTGAAATTTGGCCGGAGTAGAAATTATTTATGCTAACTTATGCGAAATTCATAAATCACAGAAAATGCCTCTTCTTTATTTGTTGACTGAATTTCAAAACGCTGCCCGCTTCGTCATTTCAAGTCTGATTTTAATTCTGTTTGCTTTTAATATGATAGCATTAGGTGGGGGATTCAAACCTTCTACACAGAATTTTGAAACTCATTAAATATGCTAATTTATGCGCATTTTTCAAAATTCACAAAAAAATGCTTCTCCTTCGTTATTTGTTGACCTATTTCGGCTTCCTTTTGGTAGCACTTCATGAGGTTCACCAAATTTCTACACAGAATTTTGAAATTTTGACTAGGAAAAATTTTATGCTAATTTATGCGAAATTTATTCATGAATCAACAGGAAATGCGTCTTCTTATTTGTTTACCGATTTTGATTTTTTTTCTCCATCTGGTAGATCTGCATGAGGTTCACCAAACCTGTACATCATTTGTTGATCAATTTTAATTTTCTTTGCTTTATATGATCGCTTTAGGTGGTGATACAAAATTTCAACACAGAATTTTGAAACTCATGAAATATGCTTAGTTATTTATATATTTTCAACTAAAAAAAATAACTTATTTATTTGTTGATTATTTTTGTTCAATCTGAGAGCTACATGAGGTTCACCAAGGTTCTACACAGAGTTTAGAAATGTTGACTAGAAAATTATTCATGCTAATTTATATAAAATTTATTCATAGATCACAAAAAAGCTTCTATGTAATTTCTTCATTAATTTCAATTCTATATCCTCAATTTGAGTCACCAATATAATTCACTACAGTGACGTCAACTGGGCTGAAATTGTGTTAAATATCGTTGCGAGATGCTGGATGAACTCCACATCATTGATGTGCTAGTTTTAAAAGGTTGTAATACTAGTATCATATCAATGACATCAAACGTTCTTAGAATGTCATAACTGAAACTGCTTTATAATATTTTCACTAAAAAAGAGAAAAAATATTGTTTTAATACATATTTATGATATAACATCATCTGATCATTTAAGAAATAAATTCATTTTACTATCATCGTTTTTATAATGTTATACATTATGTGAAAAAAATAATGTTGGTAGAATATGACAATAGCATAAAACATCATTCTCGAAATGTCATGATTATGATTATGCTTCTCAAATATTTTAACAAAACTTATTTTTAGAAATGCTTTTCCAATGTAAAAAAAAAATGTTTGAAAAATGAATCAGAAACATCCTAATTTTGACATTTTTATGATATCATTTTTAAAGGACAAGTACACCCTAGAAAATTTTTGAATTTTTATAAATAGCGAAAAACTCTAACAAGCACAACGGTGAAAATTTCATCAAAATCTGAAGTAAAATGAGAAAGTTACGAAGTTTCCATTATTTTTCACAAAACAGTTATATGCACGACTCGGACATGCAAATGAGAGAGTTGATGTCCCTCACTCACCATTTTTTGTATGATATTGTTTGAATTATAAAATGTATTTCAATTTTTACAGATTTGACAATAAGGACCGAATTGATCGAACCATAAATTGTTAAAACAAAGGTAATACCACGTGTTCAGGGAGGAACAAAACTTTGTTTCACAGGACAACAGGGATATAATTGGAATATTCAATATTTCATATAATAAAATACAAAAGAAATAGTGAGTGATGTCATCAGTCCCCTCATTTGCATACCTGTCCAAGATGTGAATATAACTGTTTTGTGAAAATTATAAAGCGAGACTTAAAAATGTCATAACTTTCTGATTTTGATTTAATTTTTCAGTATTATTCTTGTTGGATTTTTTCTCTTTTTATTCAAATCAACTTTTTATGGGGTGGACTTGTCCTTTAAGAAACGAATAATTATCATGCCATGGTGTGACAATAACAAACTTTCCCACAAAATTATGATAATATATATATATGTTTGTAATAACTAAACATTTTTGAAAAAAAAAAGGTTTTCTAATGTTTTCCTGAAGTACTAATGAATTGTACAACAAACATTCATATTTTGATGTTTTTATGATATCATAATTTTTAGAAACAAAATAAAATTTTACTATAATATCTCTATAATTACGGTAAATAGATATAAAAAATACTATCTTAAAACTTTGGTAAAATTTAATGATAATAGCATTAAAGGTTCTATAAAAGTTATGAAAATATGTTCTCAAAATGTTTTAGTTCAACATTCTTGAAAAATGTTTTTTATTTTGTTTTCCCAAAATTTTGAAAAAAAATATTGAACTCATTTTTTTTTTCGTTTTTATAATATAATTTGGATATGAACGGGGCAGCAACAGGAGGGCACCAGGCCCGACAGATGAATCATGATGATGCAAAACTATACTTTTGATCATTTCAGACATGTCTTATACTTCATAGACATCACCATTATTGTTATAAAAATTGCAATGCACTTTCCGCCTTCATCTGGTGTTTACAAATGCGAAATGATGTTGATATTTTTTTCGAGTTATACCATATTTTTAACTTGTATTTAAGTGTAACAAAGCTTGCGTGCGCTTGCGAAATCTCTTCTATCCAATGAACGGCCTTATACCTCTCAAATCTTAAAGGTCAAGTCCACCCCAGAATAAGGTTGATTTGAATAAATAGAGAACTCAAACATGAATAACGCTGAAAACTTAATCAAAATCGGATGTAAAATAAAAAAGTTATGACATTTTAAAGTTTCGCTTATTTTTCACAAAACAGTTCTATGCTCAACTCAGTAATATGCAAATGAGAGAGTCGATGATGTCACTCACTCACTATTTTTTTTGCTTTTTATTGTTTGAATAATACAATATTTCAATTTTTACGAATTCGACAATTAGGATCCCCTTGCTTGAACCACAAAATGTTAAAATAATGGAAGTTCAGGGAGGAATGAGACTTTGTTTCACATGACAATGACGATAAAATAAAAATATTTCATATTTCATATAAATAAAATACAAAAGAAATAGTGAGTGGATGATCATAATATTAACGTTTATTTCATGTTTAACATCAGGGGAATATTGTTTCATTAATGTTATACAAATGTTCTTAAAAATTTCTTTTGAAAGCATTTCTAGGATCTTTCATGAATGTTATTATATATAGTTAGCTGGGTATGGACATGGATGTCCATAGTATGGAATACACTGCAAACACATGCATATCAAACCATGTCCAAACCATGATGCTATATATAGCTCCATATACAACAACCACTGACTGCCCCTTATCATGGAGGTCAGGAGGTCATTTCATGGAAGCAACAGGGTCCTGGTTTTCGTAGTCTAGTCTTATAAACTGTAATACTTATTCCACGGATGAAATCATTGGGTAAGAGAAAAAACATTTCAATAGAACAAAATGTGAATATCAAATTATCATGGTGGTATATGTCTATTCTGTAGAACATCGGTCACATCTGTGTATTTTCATCGTCCTTGGGGGTAAACTTGTATTTGAGTGGAGGCAAAAGTTTGGTACAAGAGACTAGTCGTACCTGTAGGCCACTGGTCTGGTTTCCCCTGACCCTCCACTGCCCATTGACCACGATGGGGGTGGGGGCCAGGATCTGTTGATGCTGCCTGAGCCAGAGATGTTTACCAGCTGTTGCCTCCTTGTGACTGGTGTAGTCTACTTATTCAAACTTTGATACTTGGTTCATGGGTGGAATCATTTGGCGAGAGAGGAAGGCGCTGAATAGATATTTTTTAAGTGCATGAACACGGAGCCTTATGTTTACAGTGTAAAAAACAACAACACAACTTTGCATTTTTCACCCTGTTTGAGGTGAAGTTGTTTTGGGTAAAAATGTGTCTTGTTTGGTGTGTGAGACTAGGGCACCTGACCCCCTACCGTGTAACTTGTTTGATTGATGCCTAGCTTTTCTGGTACAGCAAAGTTTTGTACTGGACCTTGTTGGGGAGGGAAGATGAGTGGATTGGCGCTGATTAGAGAGTGGGAGACATGTGCCCTCTATGTTAGCTTTGGGAAAAAGCACTTCCAAACAACAAGGTCCAATCTGGACTAAGGCGATGGTCGAAAAGCGCTCTACGGCCGCTTTTCACCAAATTGCAGCTCCTTGTAGCAAATCAATGCGACCGGAATGGCGTTACATACGAAAAATATGCGAAGCTTTGGAACGAATTTCTTTTTTTTTTTTTTCTCGATAAGAAGGAAATGCTATGCCTTGGAGCGGAAATTTGAGTGTAAAAATGGGGGTCCCCTCCGCGGCACATACCCACTATGCATTATATACTGAGTGCCCCCCCCCCCCCCGGGCACACGCCCACGAGCAGTGCGGGTAAATTCCCCCACGCTTCATGTCAGCTTCAGCCGCCGTGCTAAGCACCGTGCGGTTCAAGCAGTCACCTGCCCTCTCACGCCGGGCTTTTATTGAAACGCTGTTCACCTACACGGTGACCCCGTTTCTATGCAGGTGCTTCCGACATACGGCTTTCAAGCCAACATGTCGGCAAGCTCTCGGTGACCGACGGCTGGAGGTTGCATCCTTACAGGTTGCATCAACACGTCCCGAGCATTACGGGTTCTTACCCTCGTGTTCTCCATCATTATAGACCGCCGCTACGCGACGGCCGGGCTTATCAGCAGCCTCGCACCAGCCGCCCTTTTCTTTGAAATTGCCTGCCCTTTCACCCGCACGAGTGATTTCACGATATGCACAGGTGCTGCTGACGTATGGGTCTCACCCAGCAAGTCGGCAAGCCCCCGTATGTCGCTGGTTGGACGCTGCAGCCGCTTGGCTGCTTTCTGTCGGTCTTATTGCCGGTGTCGGGCATTGAGCGGATTGAGTTTCTCCCGCCAGCCCGCACTCCGGGGAGCCGTCGGCGAGTTCACCTGCATGGGTATCCCCCATTAATATGCAGGTACTCCCGAATTCGCCCTCTACGTCAAGCTTCACAGTTTGACCGGGCATCGCTTACGGCGACGGCTCTTTCAGCGGTAACTCTCTCCATTCTACCCCCTAGGCGGGCCTGTAGATTGGAGGAAAGAATTTCTAACATACCGCATGCCTTCCTTCTCTCATGAGAATGTTTGGCTGTTTTTGAGAGGGCAACCTATCACGCCCGCGGACCGTACGCCAAGGCGACGGGACCGTCAGCTTTTGGCCTGAACCTCACTTTCTATACGAAAGTAAGGGTGCCCTGTCTTTACTTTTGACTCCTACTCTTCATTGTAAGGTTAGAGCCAGGGCTAGTACATACACCCGTCCTCCAGCGATCGCCGCTGTAGTGAGGGCGACTCCGATATTAGCACCATCACCACTCAGCGGTTTGTCTCACTATTTCGTAGCTCTGCCGAGCTTATGAGCATAAATATCGGATCTGAATGTCACGGCAATTAATAGTTCTCCTATACTTAATAATCGCTATGCCTTCACCACCCGGTGCATTATGGTTATTTTCTAACCTGTTTGTCTCGTATTCGGGCGGCTCGTGAGAGCCCTGCCCGAGCTGCCATCATCGGTCTTCCCCCCGGACCCCGCCGGCAGCACCCGCACCGAACGCCCGGAGGGAATCGGCTATTTATATGCCAGATACCCCTCCTGTTGACATGCACAGCTTGTTCCCCGAGTCTTTCCTGGTCGGGTAAGCATCATTTCGGTGGAAAGAAACAGCCGTATATCTCATTAGATTGTCGGCGGTGTACGTGCGTCCAGGCTTGTTTCAAGCCCCAGGCTTTTTCTGTCGGCATTTCTATGCCTATTTCCTGGGCGCACCCACCGTGCCGGGTCGGCGAGTTCACACCAAACTGTCCGCCGCCAGGCCATCGGTCGAGCTCAAACAGTCTATTCAATAGACTGCCCTCTATGTGGGTCAAGCTTGCGGGCGTCTCCGCCGCTTCCTCGTGTGGAGTGGGCTACGGTCGATGCATTTACCGTGCCCGTGTGTCGAGTTGTCTTCTTTTTTAGAAGCTTTTTCACTCGGCACACTTGAGTCGCCTCGCAGGCTGCTTTCATCCTCCTTCCATGCTATGTATGTGGCCATGGTCACTGCGTGACCGAGGATGATGTGATCGTGGATGGTTCTAGGACAACTACCCCCTGGACAATCACCCCCCCCCCCCCGGACAACTACCCCCCGGATAATTACCCCCCG